>NC_046974.1:23851523-23989023 GCF_009769545.1 Cyclopterus lumpus
CGTACCTCTGGACGACTTAGCCGAGGAGGATAGCGAGGAGAAGGACAAGCCTGAGGTCTTCCTGCTCTTTCACTTCCTACAGATCCTCACCGCCTGCTTCGGCTCCTTCGCCCACGGAGGCAACGATGTCAGGTGCTGCCTCCTGCTGCCGCCTGATCGTATATACATATGTGTATATATATATACATATGTGTGTATGTATATATGTGTGTATGTATATATGTGTGTGTGTATATATATATATATATATATATATATATATATATATATATACACACACACACCATGAGCTTTTTGCCCTATAAGATCACATCCAAGTAAAGATTGTGTGCCCACAAATACAGGAAAACCGGCTTTGTTCAGTCTAGCATGAATATTAGAGGGGCTGCCTGAAGTCACGCTCGATTTCCTCACCTCCGCAGTAACGCCATCGGGCCCCTGGTGGCGCTGTGGATGATCTACGACCAGGGCGGCGTGATGCAGGACGCCGACACCCCCCTCTGGCTGCTGTTTTACGGCGGGATCGGCATCTGTGCCGGCCTGTGGGTGTGGGGCCGCCGCGTCATCCAGACCATGGGGAAGGACCTAACTCCTATCACCCCCTCAAGGTGAGAACGGCACTGCGTGGGAGGGCGGTTGCGTTTGCGGGGTTGGCGTGCCTGTGTTTTATGGAGGATTGTAAGAGTGAACTGGAAGGAAAGAGAGAGAGACTAACTTCCAATAAGGCTCGATATCCGGTGGAACAACGTCCTTGGTAAGTATCACACACACACACACACACAACCACTGTCTTTTAATATGGCTGTTAAATGTTATTAAACTTCTGACTTCCATACATCCACACTACGCTGGCAGCAGAGTGCACAAACCTGTGATAGCGTAATGACATTAAGAGCACCTTCACGGCTCGAGTAAACTTGTCCGACTAATCAATGGGTTTGTCTGGACCATGCGCCGACTCGCCGCCCTCCAATTCCTAAACAGAGCTGCCGCTGCAGGCAAAACGGCCCTTTTGCTGCACAAGGATCCTGCAAGTACACGGTTCCACTATATATACTGTATGTATATATATATAATATATATATATATATATATATATATATATATATATATACACATAGATACTGATTGTCTATGCCCGCTGCATCTGAAAAGGCCCGTTTGTGAAGATGGAACAACCTTTTTTGTATATTTGTTTTTGGGATTAAGAGCAGTACAAAAAGTAAATGGATAGTCTCCTTTTTTTAAAGAGACATATCAAATATGTGATGATGAATATACTATGATTACTAAACAACAAAACTATAATTTTCTACACTTTGTCCCATTAATACATTTATAAAACTAATTATTTACTGTTTTGTGTAGAAATCCAGAGAGAACAAAGTTGGAAGGATACTCTCGCTGTTTGCCTTGTGCCCTCGTTACGTAAACCATTCTGAATACATAAGTAGTCTTTCAGAGCACAACACGTATATCCAGAGGGCACACTTGGTCCCACAACCTCAGCAGCGGACATCAACAGCGCCTCCGTTCCCGATCGATTTCTCTCCCTCCATCTCTCTGCATGTCCCCTCGTCTTCCTATGCGTTAGCTGAAGTGAGTGTGTGGGTGTGTGTGTGCACGTGTGTGTGTGTGTGGGTCAAGGTTGTTTGTGTGTTTCGTGTCAGCAGCGAGGCTCTCCGCCTGCAGGTTGCCGTGCGGTGAATGTACTGTACGTGCGTGCATATTGAGACCTAATTATTCCAAGTTTTTCGTGTGCGTGCAGGGAACATCACACAGATATACATGAAGTTGTTTGGCAGTCTGGATGAGGAGAAGTAAAGCAGGGAGGGGTAAAGCCACAGTGGGAACCCTGGTCTCTCCTCTCCAACCGTGGGGGAGGGACGCCAGTCTGACTCCGTCTCTTGCTCTTTTCTTTCTGCCCCCTCTGTCCTCCTCTTTTTTCTTTAGTTTTCTTCCTACCCTCTCCGGTAAACCTCTTCTTCTTTTTTGCGGTTAACCCCCTTCTTCTTCTTCTTCTTCTTCTTCTGCAGCTATTCCTTCTCCTCCTCCTCGCTTCCTTCTTTTCTTCCTTCCCTCCCATTATCGTCTCCTCGCTGCATCGTTATGTCTTGGTTTTTTATCGCCGTGCCTCCTCTAAATTCTCCTTAAAGTCCCGCGGTTGTTCCCACTCTCATTACTCACTCTGTCTCCATTTTCTCCTTTCACCTTGGCACCTCTCTTGCTCTGCGCCTCTTTTTCTTTCCATCACCAGCTTGGTGGTTTGCCAGGACTCAAAGACAAATTTGCTCTGGTTCTGTGGTTCTGCAGTTCCAAAGGCCCTCTTGTCCATCGTGTCTGTTTCCATGCATCAGTCTGACAAAGAGGCTCGTTTCGGGGGCGAGGACAGGAAAGTGTGGTTGTGTGTCTGTAGTCAGTGGACCGAGCAGCGGCGGTGTATCTCTTTTTTGTATTTATTTTTTTTACTTGAAATGTGGATTTTTATCCTTCTGACCACCACAGTGACGGACTGCTGCAGATCTAAGTGGCCTCGCCAAATCTCTTTGTGATGCGCTCATAGCGTGTGGCACACTTATATAATTGACCCGCTTATACAAGTGTGTGTGTGTAGGTGAAAGGAGTGGTGTCTGTCCAACTGACTCGTCTTTCTCCTGATGAATCGGCCTTTTCCACAGTAGGAAAAGCACAAGTGAGTGGCCAAAATCCATTCATCTGCTGTCTCACCTCCTTGATGACACCTTTGCGTCTTTCTGCTAGAGAGAAACAGAGAGACAGATAGACAGGCGCGTTCAAGTGATATCCGAAACTCAAGTGAAATCATTAAAAACGCGTCTGTGAAAGTCATCGCCTTTTGTAGTTCACGACCAATTTGATGTGAATTGCCTCCGTTCCCCAGAAGTAACTTCAACAAAAGAAGCGTCCGCTAACGCCGACGTCATTCAATTTGCTTTCTCACGCTGATCTCTCTATGTTTGCTTGTGTTTTCTAAATTCCGCAGTTTTCCATCTCAAGGGAATGCTTACATGTTTTTGTGTGTGATGGCTGAGATCTGAAGGGAGGGGGTGACTTTAAAAAAAATAATGTTTTTCTTCCACCCACAAGTCTGGTGTCAAAGTGTGAATAGTGTTCTGGACAGGGGACACGTCTTCTAGTCGGCACGAGGCAGAAACACACTTCGGCAAAGCTCAGGAGTGTGTGTGTGTGGGTGGGTGTGGGTGTGGGTGTGTGTGTGTAGGTGTGTGTGTGTGTGTTGATCCTCCTCTTAAAGAGCCATTCTTTAACTGTATTACGATGAACTATGGGTCGTGCCATCAGCAGCACAACCCAGACATTACAATGAAGGATGTCTCTTTGTCCCCCCCCGCCTCCCCCCTCCTTTCTCTCCCCCTCCCCTCCCTTTCACAGTGGATTCACTATTGAACTGGCCTCTGCACTCACAGTGGTGTTTGCTTCCAATATCGGAATCCCTGTCAGTACCACGCACTGCAAGGTATGAGCGAGCGGCCCCCTCCAGACGGCCTCTCACCATCTTATCCCTTTCAACAGGCACTTTTCCAGGGGACGGGGAGCTTCCACTGCCTCCCGGGGGCACCGGGTCTCCTTAACCTGGCTACCTCAATTCAAAAAGAAAAAAACTAAAGAGAGAAAAGTTCTGATTCTCTTTTACATTTAATGAGACAAACAAATGGAGCTGTTCCCCGGCCCGCCGCGGCAGTGTGTAGCCCCCCTCTCCCCTGTTTCTTTCCAGGAAACCTAAGATCTAGACTGGAAGACGTGGCGGACCCACTCCGGGTCCAACCCCCCCCACCTCCACAACCACCATCAACATGGTGTCTCATCCTTTGCTTCATTTCCACCAACTCTCTTCCATGTTTTTATTGCCCTCTCAGCATGGTTTGGCGTGTGGGTCCTCACCTCCTGTGCTTGTCTACAGGACGCCCCCCAACCCCACCTGCCGCACTTGTTTTCTACTCTTTTATTTACCCCTCTCCCTCTCCTCTCCACCTCTCTCTGTGTCTCTCCACTCATCTGTCTTCACAGCGGATTTTGCATTGAAGTAATGAGTGCGTTAACAGTGCTTGTTGCGTCAAATGTGGGCATTCCAATAAGCTCCACCCACTGCAAGGTATTGGTGTCATTGGTGGTGAAGCTCCTTCACCGCTTCACCCGTAGCTTACAATCGCCACCGCCAATCACTCAACTCTTGAAGTTGCTGTTTTGACTTCTCCTGCAGTTTCCCCCCGGCAGCAAAAGCCTCTCAGAGTTTAAAAAAAAGAAGAAGTGATGATGAAATTCAAGCTTATTAAATAATCAAGCAGTTTGTCAGGTATAGCATAGCTGTTAATGTATCATCCTCTACTTCACATTCTCTTTCATTAGTTAGATGAAGGATCCCATTTATCTGCCGTTTAATCTGCGTTTTCTAAAAACATTTATTCCAGGATCTTTATTGGCTGTGATCAGTTGCCAGGCAACCAGTGGAGACTCGAGGGAGTTACTGCTTCCAGCCGAGTAATAGTGCAGCAAGTAAAATAAAATACTGGTTGTCAGATCTGGTTCCTCTTGTTTCCAGTCTTTATGCTAAGCTAAGCTAACTCTCAGACATAAGATAAGAACAGAGGTGAGGAACTCTGCCGGGAATAAAAAAGAAAAGCTGGAATACCTTCAAATACATTGAGGGGGGGGGGGGGTTAGTGTAACACATGCAGTTCATTGTTAAATCAAGTGAAAACAGAGTTTTAGAGATTTCTTTGAGTGATCGCTGCAATGAAATGCAACTATCGTGTTGTGGTTTCGGGAAACGTCTTTCAAAATGCCTGCTGAAGGGAAACTCCACAAGACTCAAAACTGGTATTAAATTACTGATCAATTTCTCTAAAGGTCAACATCATCATCCATTCCTTATTTCCACCTCTCACCCTCCTACACCCCTTCCCTAAAATCTTGGATAATCAACAACCATGCCAAACATTAAATATACTCATGGATAGAGGTCTAAGTTCTCGTGGTGATTTGATTTTGTGCTTGAGTTGGGGGAGATGCCCAGGCGTTGTTGGACGAAATCAGCATTTGAACGACATCCGTGAAACTTGTGATACGGTGTCTCAATTGATGTTACTGTGAGGAACTTTAAGCTGGTAATGGTCTTAACGTTATACTGACGTCTCCACACGACCTGTTAAGTAAACGAGGCCATCAGCGAGAAGATTGGCTGTCTCTTTTATAGTTATTCCTAACGGCTGTCGTCAGTGCCACCGGGTCGGATAGAATCGCAGACACCGCACTGCTTGGCAGGGAGGCACGGTAGAACCAGAACCATGGACTGCCAGACCGCCAGACCCCTGCTGCAGTAAAACGAGAAGTTTTCTAAAGAAAGGGTGCTCAGAAACACTACCACTCTCGTCCACAGGGACCACCAAAATCAACACGAAAGTTCCTTGCAGTAACATTTAATTAAGAAAATTGCCAACAACATCTGTAAACATCTCCCAGAGAGAACGTGAGCGAGCAGGGACGGGTGTCCGTTCATTTTTTTTTTGTCCCCCTCTCTTTCCATTTGGCTTCTTTACTGAGATAAAACTGAACGGATGCCCTGTCGCCGGTGGGAGCACGTGCAGTGACGCGTTGTTTCAGAAGCTCTACAGGCGCCTGAAATACCACAACTGGGCGGTCAATAAACATGTTGCAGACAGAGTTTAGGTCTCACTTTCACACAGGCTTTTCAGAATAAAGCTAAATAACCCACACAAAGGGGGAAAAGTAGAGTAACCTTTCTGAGAAGCAGACGGTCGGCCTGCGACCTTTCCTTCCCTGAAGGTATTTCAGTGCGGTCTAGTATGAGCGAGACCGACCTCTGGACCACAAACACCACTGGACTCTGTTGACCTTCCAAATTTAGTCTCCAGTGGGACAGAAGGCGTCTTGTGTTTCTCTGGCCGTATAAGAGCAGGCACAGTTCAACCTGCGAGCGCCACAGTCATTGCACGTGCCCCTCCAACGCACTGAAACGTGTCCATAAACATGAAATCACACTGTTCTGATTCGATGACTTGAATAATGGTGAGATAAGAGTTCACGTGTGGACGTCTGACATGAGCAGAGATGATTTAAATTAGCAGCTTTTTTTTTTAAACACCAGAACTGCTGATTTCAGACGTCACCGCGTAATACACTAAGGTTGCGGTAACTTTTATGATCGGCTTGCTCTGACTAACAGACATTTTGGACCCGAGCTGGTCGCGAAGAGCTGAAGGTCAATCTCAGGCCTTTTCTGTTCGGAGGCTAATGTTGTGCGCTGCCAACATTTTTGTATCCACTTCCCTGTGGATCTTTTTGTTCTGCTCAGCTGCTACTTTAACTTTTAATAGAAATATTCAACTAAAGTTAAACTACCTCAAAATTGTACTTTCTCCCTCTGATCTGTAGTGCTTTTTATTTTATTATCTTTTAAAGCCAGAGGCCACAAACATAATGGAGAGCTAGATGGACAAATAATAGCTCAACATACTGGATGTTTAAGAAGTCAGCAAGAATGCAGACGCCTGTAAAAAGACAAAAGAAACACAAGCCTGAACGACCTGCAGCTCTTCACAGTGTCTTTGACGTTGTCTACTTAAAAGGTTCTGTTCCGTGCTGCTGCTGATTGTTCTCTCTCCTTCCCCCCGGGCACCTTTAGGTGGGCTCGGTCGTGGCCGTGGGTTGGATCCGCTCCAAGAAAGCGGTGGACTGGCACCTCTTCAGGAACATCTTCCTGGCGTGGTTCGTCACGGTACCCGTGGCCGGCCTGTTCAGCGCCGCCGTCATGGCCGTGTTTGTCTACGGAATCCTGCCCTTCGTCTGAGGGACGCACGGCTGGGAGGAGGAGGAGGAGGAGGAGGAAGGAAGGAAGAAGAAAGAAGAAGAAGAAGAAGAAGAAGAAGAAGAGAGAGACACTCGGGTAAAAAAAAAAAAATTTAATCCAAGCTTGAGTGTCAGAGGTACAGAAAACGGAGGAGGAAGACGAAGTGAGGGAATGGGTGAGGGAGGAGAGAGGAGGTTTGCAGACAGACTGGATCGTACGGTGGATGTGAGGAGGGTTGGCTCCGTAGTCCAGAGATCTCTTTGCCTCACTTGGGTTAGCTGATCGGTTCCTATTTATTCTCTTCATAAGAAAGTGAGCCGCCAACGTGTTTCACCCTCCATTCAATCGGCTGCGACAACCATGGGGAGGTTTCCAGTAACTCTTTTCTGTCTCGTCATAAAAAAATGTAAAAACCTTAAACAAAATCACGAGTTTAAAAGAAAACACAAAACAAAGACTGCGCACGGAAACTGCAGTAAAACTGTAATCGTTCTACCAACAACCCCGCGTATTGTAGTCGGTCAAGTGCTCATTATTACTGTTCCAAAATGCCAGAAAAAACAAACCCTGTACATATTGTTGTATCGGATTTAGTGTGATTTGTTGTATTGCGGCTTGCTTTAAAGTAAAAAACAAAACCAATCCATCGATCGTCTCACTTTGAACACGCTAGCCAGGGCCAAACGGAAAGGACGCCTCAGAGAGAGTGGTGGTGGGACTGTCACTCTGCTATTTCTTTGTTTTTTTGTTCACATGATACGACAGAAACCTGATTTGCTAAAGGAGTTGATTTTTCTTTGGCTTGTATGTTTTTAGAAATGGATCTCATATTTTTTAATGATGTAATATACTGTAATTTGTACTGTAAATACTGTCCGTATAGAGTTTTGGGGGAGGTTTCACGGTTGTTAACGTAGTAAGGGAGGGAGGGAGGGGCGGGCTCTTCATGATGTCATATTATACAGTGTGTTTCATCCCAGAGTACACACACACAGGTCGTTTTTCCAGAAACGGTTTGCAGAAGTGTATTAATTTAAAAAATGTAACATTTAAAAACGGTATTTAACTGTAAATTAATGAATCCATTCTCAGCAGGGAAAAGTGGGGACATTTCATTACTTCTGATTGTAGTCGCATCAGGAAATTCAACAGTATTGGCTGAGAGTTCTTCAGTTCAAGGTTTCCCTCTTTAAAGATATTCAAAAGATATTTCGAGCAGAATGAGTTTTAACCACCACAGAGACAAAGAAACACCCAACAAGGTTGCGTAAAAAGTTGACATATCTTCATCCGTTTGGCTTTTAGTTTGTAGCCAACGACGGTCTAGGAGGCTTCTGTAGCCCTGAGCCTCTCTGTCACGTCAGACGTCATTACCAAACGCATTACCAAAACTCAGCCAGTTAATGCAGAGGTGGAAAGAGAGGGGATTCGAACCCCTGGCCCACACGTGTAGCTCCTCAAAATGGGCCGGTTGTAGTTTTTGGAATTGTAGAAGCGTTTTAGTCTGATGATGGTAAGGGAGATATTATGGGGTCGGGGGGGGGGGGGGGGGGGTCCGAAATATCACAGACTTTTTGTCTTCGGATCATTATTTTTAAATGAAGCGGGTATCAGGAGCGTTAATACCGATCATCACCAGCTTTTTAACAAGGTCACCTGACCTGTAGAAGAACAAAGTCTAAAGCGTTTTTTTTCTTTTTTATTTGAACAAACCATACCAGGTGTTGCAAGGTCTCTTTTTTGTTTGTTCTTTTGTTCTTCTTGTGGTTGTGTTTTCCTAATTTTCCTTTTGAACAAATCTATGCTTAAGTAGCCACTTGCCTTGTAACATTGTTTTACTTTGTGCAGATACGGTCAAATAATGAAGTACTGTGGTGTTTACATGGTAACCATATTGTAGAGTATCTGGAATTAATAAAAACCGTTGCCTAATGATGCCAATGAAAGACGGAACTATTAACCATGAATTTATTTTGTGCAAGTAAAATAAGAAACATAAATAGCCTGAAGTGTCTAGAGCGTGAGAGAAGTGTGATGAATTGTTGTTGTTGTTGATGATGTTGTAGTAAAAGTAGTTCTAATCATGACCCCTGTCACTTTACACTGCTACTACAATGTGATGAAACTACATGTTCAGTAATGGAGAGAATGACTGGAGAAATATCATCAAGACTATATATTTTTCTACCATATCTGAGTTTTAACCCGAGCGGGCTTCCGGAACACTGTGGAGCACATGTCGTGGGGGGGGGGGTCGGAGAACAGGGACTAGTTTGGTATTGGAGCCCCAGGAACATCTGCCACGCTTCCTCTCGAGCCCGGTAGTTGGACGTGCCAGTTGCCAATTGATCGGAATTTTTAAAATTACCAATTCAATTATTTTATTATTTTTAAATTTTTTAGATGGAAAAACACTTTGTAATTTTGTTTCCCTATACCGCTTTTTGATCATGAGCTGTGAAGGCAAAGTCTCTGTGGTCGAGACTCCTAAATGTTTAACTTGATAACCGGACTATGTTTCCATGTTTAGGCAGGAGACCACTATTCACACGGGGCCGTTGGGAGGGGGGGGCTGCACAGAGCTGGTGGGTTTAAATGTGTGAAGTTAAAAAAAAAACGTATTGAATGCTAACAAAACATGATTTATTCACGTTTAAAAATAAAAAGCTGCTCAGTCTGATGTGCACGGCTTCGTCACAACATCGCAGCTTTAACTTTTACCTTCTTGCTCGTAGATCCGCTGCGCAGAGGATTGTGGGTCAGAGAGGCCAGCATGGCACGCATTCTGCAAACTGCAACCAAATACTGTCGGATGGCCCAGCATTTATGGCAGACTATCTGACATACTATGCATTGGGACTAACTCAATCTTTTTTTCTGGCAAACAAAGTAGTGTAATAGTAGTAGTCGTGGTATTGCATCGCACACACCATGTTGCTGTCTAGTACAGCCATAGCAACCTGCTCTGACGTCCATACTTCAGCTGATGGCAAACAACAGTCTGTCTGCAGCTGCTGGACGTTTGGTTGCGTAAACGACGAGATAAGACTTGAGTCCACGTTTGACGTTGACTGGACTGAGATCAGCCAGCATGCTTCTGGTTTTTGCTGCATCACCGTGCTCTTGCAGGCCCCCTTTTTTAACTCTGTGTGGGTGTGGGTGTTTTTGTTTGTTCATGCTCGTGCATTCTCAGTCCTGACGGGCCAAAAGGGATGCGCTGCTCAAGACGGGGAGGAAAAAGTGACAATGGTCTTCTGGTGGCGACGTTAAACACGTCTGATTGTAACACTTCAAACAAATGTCTTTTGTTTTAGCCTTAAATAATGATAATTGGATTAAAAGTGACATCCGTAGGTGTTATTTCTTCAAAGTTAAACACTGGAAAGTCAGCTAATAAGGTTTGACAAACAACCCCACGACTTGATTCAAATGCCTCTGATTGCTGCACAAAAAACATGTGACGTCACCGTTTTCCCAACAGAGCCACGCTAAAAAAACTTTTTTTAGGGCCTTTAATTGAGTCGGACCCCATTGAGTCCAATTAACTTATGAATCATAGCCAAAATCGTGCGACTGAACGCAGCCACTAGATGGCACGGCCCTCTCCTTCTCGCATGGGAACCAGCAGCCACCTCCCAAGAGGGGGAGGGGCATCAGTTCAGACCCTCACCAGGAAGTCCTCGTGTTCTGGTCCGTTTGTCATGCAATGTGCTCCTTGGCGGCCTGCAGGCTTTACAAGCTCCGTGTTGTCCTGTTACTGTTTACTGCTATCTTAATTGTCCGGTCCTTCAAACGTTTGACAAAATTAATAAATAAACAAAAGAATGAATGAATAAATAAAAATCTAAAGAAACTGTAGCCTGCTTCTACAAAATCTTAAAGCTCTTCTGATTTGCATATATCGTACTGTAATGTTTTATTTAAGATTTTAGTGAGTGAAAAAAAAAATGTCTGCATTTAAACTAAATTATGGGAATTAAAATTACAAAGAATACCTGAATTCCATTGTGTTGTCTTATTTTAAAGAGACTGTTTACTGTGAATTTGAGAGGATCGATTGCGTCATAGAGATTCCACTCGGTGCGTGCCGAGAGAGCCACCTTCGGCCAAATTCGGAAAGGAAATGGTGAAAATCTAAACATGAAGACGACCTGCTCGCCTATCAATCTCTTCTCTCCTTCTTCTCTGCCTCTATCTGCAGCCGAAAGCTCTTTCTACCAAACCAAAATTCAATCTTCTTTCTCTAACACCAAACAACTCTTCTCTATCTTTTCCAACCTTCTTGACTCCCCATGTCCCCCTCCTCCTTCCACCCTTCTACCAAGCCACTTTGTTGACTATAGAGCTATCTTTAACCAAGTCTCCTCCTTTCTCCACCATAGCAACCTTCTTGACCCCCACCAGTCTGGATTCAAGGCGGGTCACTCAACAGAGACTGCCCTCCTTGCTGTCTCTGAGCAACTTCACACTGCTAAAGCCGCCTCACTCTCCTCTGTCCTTATCCTATAGACCTTTCTGTGGCATTTGACACAGTGAACCACCAGATCCTTATTTCCTCCCTGCAGGACCTGGGTATCTCAGGCACTGCGCTCTCACTTTTCTCATCCTACCTCAACGGCCGCACTTACCGCGTAACTTGGAGAGGATCTGTGTCTTAACCTTGCCCTGTCCCTACTGGGGCCCCTCAGGGCTCAGTCCTCCTCTTCTCTCTGTACACTAATTATCTCGGCTCTGTCATTCACTCGCATGGCTTTTCCTACCATAGCTATGCTTATGACACCCAATTGATCCTCTTGTTTCCCCAATCTGAAACACAGGTAGCAGCACGAATCTCTGCCTGTCTGACTGACATCTCTCAGTGGATGTCTGCACACCACCTGAAAATCAACCCCGACCAAACTGAACTGCTTTTCCTTCCAGGGAAAGGCTCTCCCACCCACGACCCGACTACCACTTTCAACAACTCTGTGTTAGCCCCGACCCCGACTGCCAGGAACCTCGGTGTGACACTTGACAGTCAACTCTCCCTGACTGCCAACATTACTGCAACAACACGTTCCTGTAGGTACATGCTGCACAACATCAAGAGAATACATCCTCTTCTTACTCAGAATGTAGCACAGGTTCTGGTCCAGGCTTTGGTCATTTCACGTCTAGACTACTGTAACTCCCTCCTGGCAGGTCTACCTGCTAATGCCATTTGCAGCTCATCCAGAATGCAGCAGCTTGACGGTCTTTAACCTAAATTCACCCACACTACTCCGCTCCCTTCACTGGTTACCAGTGGCTGCCAGCATCCGCTTCAAAAGATTGGTTCTTGCGTACCGTGCTGCGAACAGATCGGGTCCCGTCTACATCCAGGATATGGTCAAATCTTACACC
This sequence comes from Cyclopterus lumpus, assembly GCF_009769545.1. NCBI lineage: Eukaryota > Metazoa > Chordata > Actinopteri > Perciformes > Cyclopteridae > Cyclopterus > Cyclopterus lumpus. Next base: position 23,863,750 of record NC_046974.1, read on the forward strand.
CGAGCCTGTTCACTCCGCTCGGCATCTACCAATCGACTTGTGACTCCGTCACTGCAAGCTAATCACTCGACAAAATCCACACTGTTTGCTGTCCTGGCTCCTCAGTGGTGGAACGAGCTCCCCATTGACATCAGGAGAGCAGATTAGCACTTCAGTGGCACCTAAATGCCACTAACTTATGGTATTTTTGTAGTTGGGGCTTTCTTGAAGAAATGTTACTTTCTTGATTCTTATTGTTCTGAGTTTGTGCTCACGGTTGAATGCACTTATTGAAAGTCACTTTGGATAAAAGCGTTGGCTCAATGATATGTAATGTGTGTATATAAATATGTATATGTATGTATATATACATGTATATGTGTGTGTGTGTGTATATATATATATACATATATATATATATATGTGTGTGTATAAATATATATATATATATTAGTGTATGTATAAATATATTATATATATATATGTGTGTATAAATATATGTGTGTGTGTATGTGTATATATATATATATGTATATATATATATGTGTGTGTATATATATATGTGTGTGTGTATATATATATATATATATAGGTATATGTGTGGATATATACATATATTTAGCATGTAAACATTTAAAGTCCCCCCACCCCCACACACACTTTGTGCATTTGGTTTCCTATAGCAACCAGTTCATTCAGTTCAAGGACTGAATGAGTGGGCCACATCTTTTCAGGCTGCTGTTATTTAGGGTTTTAGAGCTCTGATAATAATTCAGAGACTTGGCACAGACTTCACTTTTTAAGTTCCCAGCACCGTGGTGTCCCGTGCTGGGGTTTTCATTTAAGAAGTCTCTGCAGTAACGCTGGAAAAATGCCGGTTTGATGCTGGCACACAGCAAGTGACAGCATTAACGCTCAATGGGATAATGGCTTCCATGTCATGTCGGTTGAATCAGTAACCGGCGAGAAATGGAATCCTTCACCTCCTGCTCTGTTTTTAGTAGCTCTGCTCTGAGAGGCCGAGCCCATTTCTTTATTTGTGGTTCTTGTGTTTGTCGTAATTGACAACAGGGCTCTACATGTCCGTGTGCGTGTGTGTGTGCTAAGAGGTCCACTTATAGCAAGCTTGTGGTTTGTAGTGACTTTTTTTAATGTAATTTGTGGTATGTAGCAAATGCAATAACATCAACCTCCTGTTTTTGAGTCCCATTCTTTGATGACAACAAACCCCTGAGATATTTTTACGGTAGCCAATACGTGGATGCTGCGTGTAACTTTACTTTGTTATCATCATCTAACGGAAGATGAGGCCACAACATATGCAATAATCACACCCAATAAATCACAGAGATCGCACACGCATGCATGTATGTGTTTTATTTGCCCATATGCACGTGTATAAAAAATGAGTAAATAACACCGTCAAAAGAATAAAGGCATAAATGTACTTTTTGAATCTTGTATTTGTTATAAATGAAAGTGTTCCCAAAGATAATGAAATATGAATAATTCTAAATGGCCTTTGGACTTTCTCCTTTTATTAGCGATCGGTTTTTCTATGACTCAGAGGCCTCCGTACATTTTTTCACACTTGTTTTGGTAACGCACCTGGTCGTTGCATCAGGTCTCGACCTGTAGGCAGCTGAGGCCGATGGCCTTTAGCAGCGCTTCACGTGACATAATTTGAGGCAGAAGTGGATGGTGCTGAAGACTACTAATGTGGAAGATTTGAAACAAATTTAATAAAATCTGGGGAAGATATGGAATGAAGTGAGTTTCAGGGCTTTGACTAATTTTTTTTTTATATTGGGCATGCAACATTGAAAAGCTAATCTGCTGGTCCGAGTTCAAATATAATAATAAATCCCTCAATGAGAATATGTGAACATGTCACTAACGCTAGAGTGGCAAAGATGTGTATATTTTTGCCAGTAAAGCTTTCAGAGAGGTTTGAAATCCTACTGGCCCCCGACCCAGCGGGACCCATTGCACTCGTGGTCACAGCAGTTCTCCACGACAGACGTTTGACTCCTTTTTTAAAAAAAAGGAAGCTGGAGACGTTCTTGTCCTCGTCGGAATACATTTCCTCCCAAACATTTAGGACATGGAGGCCTCTCTGGACTCTTCACAACAGGGAGACACCACTAGCTTTCGAAAAACAGGCCAGTTAATAAACATTACGAATAATTGGTAAATTGGTATGAGGCACAAAAAAAAAGTCAAGGCAAATCATTTAATTATCTATCCATTTCTTTTCTGAATCGACTTTTTGAATACTTCTTTCGGCTCATCTTTTCCAAGACGCTGCTCAACTCTACAGCCCTCCGTCACCATTCATACACGGTGTTACTTTGGCCTTTTGATCTGCTGTGAATGAGAACATGCAGTCAGAGTATATGAGAGGGATCGAGATAGAACTTGACCTGTAAGATAGGTGTTTATTTGTATTTCTTTACCATATGCTGTACATGCTCACCAAAAAAGTTAGCAACTGAGAGAAAAAACAAACAAACGAAAGTACAAAAAACACCAACCAGAGCGCAGGATTGGGTTAGTTCATTTCCATCCAAAACATTTTTATTGTCCTCCAGATTGAAAAGGTTTAACCCTGTGGTTTGACTCCAGACAAAAAAAAACATACATTGCATTTCTTCAGGTAGCAGTGGAGGCATACAAAGATCTTGTTTGTTTTTGACAGAGAAATTAATGGAAAGAGCAATACAGGAGTCTCTCCTTCAAGTCACATGATGAGTGATCTTTGCATTCATGAGTGATGGAGAAGATTCATTTCAGGTCAAGGGAAGCTTGAGACGGTAGCGGTTTGGTCTTCCTTTTAAAGAGAAAGAGAGAAAATAAAAAAACAACAACCTTGTGAAGATCAGGTTGAGTTTCTTCCATGTTAGAAAAAAAAGAAAAGAAAGGCCTGAAAGCGGTCGCACCGAAGAGACCGCTTTGTCTCCATTTGCCACCGAGTTGCGTGACGCCTTCATGTAGTGCACACAAACGGACACTGGATATGCATTTCCAAACCAAAGTGCCCACAGTCGATATAAAGCAAGGTCACATGACCCCAAAACAGGTGATGTCACACGAGGGGTAGGGGATGAGACTGGACATGAATGTAACCAACGCGCCCATCGGTGTGTGTGTGTGTGTGTGTGGTGCCAGTGGTGTGGCACTCACCACCGTTCCTTTAGTTACTCAGGTGTCCCAACATAAACAGAGAGAGACCTCCCCTTTTGGTGACTGTGCAGTTAAAAATGGGCACGTGGTGATTTTAAGCTCATGCTTAAGTTGTGGTAAACCATCCAAGCACTTCTTTAATTAATAACTATAAATACACAGCAGCCCCCGGAGAGGTTTCCGTCTGCCTCTTCTCCCTGGGCGAGTGTGTGTGTGAGACGCGTTTCTGTCCTTAAAACACACACAAAAAAAACAGATAACTACGCTTTGCTCATCTGCTAGAGGAAACGCAGGTTACGTAGAATTGATTATCAACTTTCATATAGATTTTTCTATAATATATTTCTATAGTTTTTTTTTCTTTCTTTGCCACACGCTTGCCTTCACATTCTCTCGTCTCACTACTTTTATTCAATGTACACAACGTAATAGACACGGGCCGAGTGGGGCGCGACAGCTGAAATGACAATCACTGAGAAAAATAATAATAATAATAATAATAATAATAATAATAAAAACAAAGCCAAAAAGAACTGCAGTCTTTTTTGTCATCCATTGGCAGTTGGACCGACTCAGCAGTCGGCCGTGATCAACGGTGGTCTGAGGGGAGGGGGAGGCCATGTCATCAAAGGGGCGGCGCAGGGGGCTCTTTCTTCGCAGGCGCGGCTTTTAGCCACCGCTTTCGCCGTCCTGGTTGCCGGGTCATCTCCTTGAGGTTGAGGTTCTCCAGTGCCACGTCCAGGGTCATGACCTCAACACAGCCCATGGCCTCGAAGTGGGCGAAGTTCCTCAACGGGCCGTGACAGTCGTCCTCGTCTTCCGAGGAGGAAGCCTCGTCCTCGTCGGGCAGCAGTGTGGACAGCAGCAGCTCCGTCACAAACAGGCTCCTGTCGGCCCACTGGGCCTCCACACGCCTGCCGCTCCGCCTCCGACAGCCGCGGTTCGCTTAGCCTGAAGGCGGGGGAGAGTGGACAGTGGTGAGACAAAGGCGGGAGGAGCGCATAATAAATGCAAACACTCCGCAGAGTGACGGTCAAACATCCGAGGGACTTTTCAAGCGAAGGCATTGAAAGCGGATGCTTACCTGCTGAGTAGGAACTGGGAGCTGTGTGCCGTTTGCTGCGTGTTGGATTCAGGCGGGCCCGGGTTGGGACTTGGGTTGGTGTTGTGGTTGACGCTGGAGTTGTGGTTGGCGCCAGCTGAATTGGTGTTGAGGATGGCATTGGCTCGGCTGCCGCCCCGGGTGGCGTTTCGGGCCGTCTCCAGCTGCTGCCGTGCTGCCTGGGCCTGCTGGCGCTCCAGCTGGAGTTGCATCTGAAGCTGCTGGAGCTGGGAGGCTGAGGGGCCCGAGCTGAGCTGTCCTCCCGCCGAACGCCGCACCCCCCGACAACTGGGACAGAAGCTCTGGGGGAAGAGACGAGGGCTCAGTGCCAGAAACAAACACTTCACTGTCACTTCAGTCCTGTGCTACTCAGCTGCAACATGAACACCGTTAGGATGAAGACTAGCAGCCTACCAGACTAGCATCAGTTTTAGCTCCCATGAAAACATGATCTTTAAGCACAGCAAGCAAACTTGTGATAGAACATGATCAAAATACAACCTTTTCAAGAATTTGCTGTCAACTTAATGTCAAATTGGTCACATTGTTTATCCCTAAAACATATATATATTAGCTCCAATGTCACAGACATGTCCCCCTCCCGTGGGGCCTCTGATCCAAGTGCAGCAAAAGAACTCAAAAGACCATCGACGGGGAGACGATTGGGCTCAAAACACAACCAGCCGGGTCAACGGCCCAGCAGGTAGAGTGGTTCATTAGTGAGGAGGACCGAACAGGGACCCTCATTATGGCACAGCTGGGGCTGACATGGCGAATGCCAAGCATTGAACCGGATTTAGATTGGGAACAGGATAAACAAGCAACAACTCAGCCCACACATTACTGTATTACCCAGAGTACCTTTAGGCCTTCTGCAGGAACGTATCTGTATGTATGAGAATTTGTTTCATGACTTATTGATTTAGTACTGAGTATTAGCCTTGTGTGTGTTATGTGTGTGTCGGACCTCCTGCTTTTGTAGCAGGGCGACACTGAATTTAATTGTTTTCAGCACAACTGTGCTGTCTGGACCTACATCAGGTTCTGCAGCTGTGTCCACATGGGTCTACTGTGTCACTATGCCTTCTCCACACTGTGTGTGTGCGTGCGTGGGTGCGACTGACCTGCTATGGGGTCCATGGCCTCTCTGCTGTAGTTGGAGCTCTGGGAGGAGCTCTGGCTGGTGGAGAGCCCCCCTGTGGTGCTGCTGGTGAAGTGCATGTTGGACCTGCGGGCTCTCGGACCCCCCAGCCCACGCCCAGGGTGAAACATCCTCCTCACGTGCCGCACCCCACTGGACTCATCGTGGCGCTAGTCGTTAAGGAACCCATCGAGAGTGTACACCGATTACACTAAATGCCCCATCGTTAGTTCCCAGAGCCCAAGCTCATTATCCAACCTGCTTGTTTTGTCAGACCGACAGTCCAAAACCAAAAGATACGGAAAGGGAGATATCCTCCCAGCGTTTCAGCTGGTTCCTGCCGGGAAAGCACAGATGCTGCTATGGCATGCAATTTGAAAAATGACAAATCTTTGAAAAGTCCTTCTTTGTGTGGCTCTCCTGCAGCTGCATTTACAGCGAGAGCCAACTCAGACATTTTCAATCTCAAAAAAGGAACAAATTGGGATGAGTACGCATTTTGGAAATACAACCCGACTAAGTGCAGCGAGGCTCAAGTTCGAGTAAGATGCCCGATTACAACTTGTGGCCCCAGCTGTTGCTGCCTTTGCAGTCACCTCACCGCTGCACCGATTGCAAAAAAATTAGCGTTCCAGATTGGATTGGATTTTTGCCCTCGATGGACTGGCGGCCTGTCCAGGGTGTCCCTGCCTTCGCCCTATGTCAGCTGGGATAGGCTCCAGCGCCCCCGCGACCCTAATGAGGATAAGCGGTATTGAAAATGGATGGATGGATGGATTGGATTAGTACAGCACGCACCAGCAAAACACAACACTACCTCTCATGGCAATGGAGACTTGGACTTTGCGTCGAACCAAGTGGCAAACAGTGTGCAACCTGAGTGAAGCCTCCACACACACACACAGGCTGGTCACAACGACTCGACACATCATTTACTTATGCGAGAACAACAAGCAGGAACTCATTTATTCTGTTACCTTCGCCCACCATGGTGATGTATAAAACAACGCTATCGGCAGATGTCAGTTCCAGTGAACAGGCAGCTTGTTGTGCGCTGATCTTTGTATTGACAAAGCAACCTTGGTCACGCACACCGAACTCTTCCACGTGGCATGTGCATTAACGGCTGAACAGTTTCCACACACACACACAAAACCTCCAGATATCCGCTCGCCGCCACACACCTGACCAAAATGGGAATTAAACTTTTAACAGTTGATATAGCAGCCTAGTTTTAGTCAAGTATGTGGATCTATTGTAAAAGGATATCAGGTCTCTGGGTGCTCTGTGTTCAAGTGTGAGATGAGCAGCAAAGTCATCCGTCACATGGTTGGGGTCGCCGCCTGGCAGCGCTGCACATATGGGGCAGATCTGGGAGAGGAGAGGAGAGGGGGGGGGCACACATTAATATCGTCACACTTCACCCCCACAGTCAACAATTGATATTGAACTATGAGAAGATGCGATAACAGGCGAGAGTCCAGCTCTCCGTCACAAATCCCAACAGCTGTGAAGTTGAAGTCAAAGATCAACTTGGAAACGTTTGACATTTCGATGAATTCAATTTGCTGGGGCTTCTGTTGCACCAGGGACGCTTCATTGATAACATTGACATTGTTATTATAATTAGTTATAATAATAAAGGCTGACAGCATTTTCTTTCTGAAAGGCTGAGCAAGTTGAACATTTCTGAACTTGTCATAAAGGCACCGCATTACCCAGCACCCTGCTGCCAGAAAAATATATAAACACACACTCAATCTTACAAAAACATTAAATACAATAATCCACCTTCACTCTCCAACAAACACACAAAATATTAGGATGGTAATCTTTTTTCAAAATTCTATCCATCCATCCATCCATTTTCAATACCGCTTATCCTCATTAGGGTCGCGGGGGCGCTGGAGCCTATCCCAGCTGACATTTTTTTTTTTATTATTAATCAAACGAAATATTGTGCTTCCATTCATATTTGTTGGAGTTTAGTCTTTTTAACATTTTCACTGTACCCAAAAACTGTTTACACCCCCTGCTGCGCCACACTGGACATTCAAAAGGTTCATGGAAGATTTGATGTTTCAAAAAAAAAACGGCACATCTGGTGGTTGCGTTGTTGTCTGCCGTGACGAGGAGAGGAAAGATTGCAAATTCATGCAATTACTGCACAAATAGCCCTGTAATGTTATATTTATTATTCAGGTTTTCGATTTATTGTCTTTGCAGCAGGGTGCTGGTCCTCGGCCCGTGGATGGGGATCTCTGTTCTAATGAGGGTTATGACTGGAAATTATGCAAATGAGATAAACCTAAACCACTGATAGTCGGCCATTTTATAATATGCAGCAAAAAGTGTGTTTGGGTCTTTGAGTGCATTGTAGCAGGCACAAGTGTGTACCTGTACATGGTTTTGATATTAAAATATATAAACTTGCCAAACTAAATAACTAGTGTCCCACTGTGGTAAATTAATAAACCTTGACTAACCAAAATCTATTTTAAAGAAAAGGACTGAAATTGTTCGTAATGTTAAGCATACATCACATGAGCTACGGTTCTCTCAGTAGTTCAAACCAGTGCTCTTTTGCCATCAGAAGAAAAACACTGGGCATCTATAAATAGAGCTGCACCTTCTATCTGACTTCACTCGCAGTTCAGTTTTACTTGCGGGAGTCAGAAGTTGACATCACAACTTGGCTTGGACCATCACACTGAAGCAAGGCGACGATTAAGATGTAAACGTACCACAGCATACTTAAAAAATACAAAAAATAAACTGCAGGGTCCTCTAAATGTGAGGAAACAATCTCAGAAACAGGATGTTTTCTCAATTCAGTAAATCAAATCTGAGGTGTGTAAATGTTTCCAGGTCTTGAGATCTGCGCAAACGTCCATAGAAGGCTGCATTGCGTGTGTGTGTGGTGACGGCACCAACTTACCACTTCCGTGGAGGTCTCTGTGTGCTCTGCAGCCACGTGCTCCTGCAGGGTGATCTCTGTGTAGCCCATCCTGCCACAGTAGGGACATGTGAAGGCCTGGGGCTGCTCCACTGAGAACGCCTCTCCACCGTAGTACAGGTCTGGAGAGGAACCAAGATGGACATTCAATGTCAACGATTTGGCTGTTTCGGGCGCTGTGATTGCACCATTTCTCCCTCACCGGAGCACAGAAATGTTTAGGATTGAGAAGCATGCAAGCACGCACAATTAACAAGTGGTTTGAATTCAGATACGGAGAAACACCTAGTGAACCTAGGCCATTTTAGCCTTGACACAACAGTTCATAATAAAACACTTCCAAGCCCACTCACGTTCAATCAAGCTGGGGGCAGTTTGAACAGGCTGTTACCACAACACTGACATATTATAATCACCTGATAAAGTTGTTATGGTGAACCTGTAAGCGAGCAGCTGCCTATTTACACATCGAACAAACAAGCATTCATTTGAAGTAGCGTTTGTGTCCACTTGATAGATGCAAGTCAATTTTTCCTGCCAGCTCGGTTTTTAAACACCAATTTCTGAGGGACATATCTGCTGCGTTCGGTTCACCAGTTATTCGCCAACTATGTTCGTACTGCAATTTGGCGTTGGGCAGTTCGGCAACTTGGGGTTTACCTGCTGCAAACATTGTTGGTGACGACGGGGAGACTGAACCACAAGTGTAACATTCAAAGGCTGCGAAGAAGAAGAAAAAACGCTCCATAGAGTAGATCTGCAGGGTTTGGTAATAATTTGATGTGGTTTCATTCACTCGAGTGAGCCCTTTCACAATACACGTAGACAATATGAAAACACTGATTAGTGCAGCTTTAAAGAAAGCAGTTTGTGCACTTTCCTCCCCCGTTTACAGCAAAAGCTATTAGTGGCTTCCAACACAACCGTGTTTTCAGTGGCAGTTTTTTCTTTCTTTCCCCAACAGATCATATAACAGAATAGATACTACGTCTAGTGTAATATCAAATTCACCAATTATTAATAGTTAACTAAAAGTGTACCTCAATCCCCATTGCTGCCAGAAATAAACGGTGTTATTCGTGGAGAGATAAATTAGATCAGCACTCTAATAACGCCCTCCCAAAAAAACTCCTCAAGCTGTTTGGGTCACATCAATCACCGCGATGCCATTTGAGAGCAGCCTACCCGTCTGAAAACAAAAGCTGGCGACAGCAAAAGATAACGTACACTAACAGGTTGACTTATTAAAGCCACTGAAGGGTGGTTTAGAAAAACTGCCAGTATCAGAAGTTTATCCTTATGATGACACGCCAAGAAAATCTCATCTTGATTATTTGTGAATCACAGTACAAACTTTTAAATCCCTGGTCTAAAAACCCCAGATGGTTTGCAATTAAAGCTTTTCATTCTTTTTTTGTGTTGGTATCCTCTGCCAGGACATTCTTGAAAATGGTCTATCACCCATCGTACCACATGCACAAACACCCTTACACTACTAAGTGTAGATGCACTTATTTTTGATAGCTCATTGTTGATACCCGGCTTACGATAACATCTGACTCAGAAGCACTCTGATTCTCAAAGTGGTTCATCATCTCAATGTCAGTTCATAGATACGGTGTGTCCGGTTTGGGGGTTTATCTTGGAACTGCACAGATGCAGCACAAAGTGAATTGGCTGTGTTCAACATCCGTATTTTCTCGCCTGATTGCCAGTGCATCATCAACATCCGCCCATTGAGGTCAATTGTTACCAAACAGCATGAATAGCAGCAACACATATAACACTGACTGACAGACAGCTCATGTGGCTAAAATTCACACTTTCCATATTTTTACGGCCTGCATAGGTCCCCTGATCAGCCTGATGTGAACATCAACTCCACTCACCAAAGTCAACTCGGGTTAATATACACTGCATGGGATGCTCTGTGGTGTGTCTGGTTGTGGTTGCGCCGCTCTCGTAGCACGATGCGCACAGGTCGTAGTCGTAGCAGATTAAACATTTGTATCGTCGTCCTCTGAAGTTGCCTTTCAAACATGCGTCGCAGCTCACGCCTGAGGAGGGGGTAAGATAAGACATGACGGGAGAAAGAGGTTACACGTTGTATACCCAAGTCAACTTTGTTTGTGTTGATCAACACAGCACATATCAAACGTGTAAACGTGTTTTTTTATTCAGATTTGAAGGAACATTTTTTGGTCAAGCACATGTAAATCATTTAAGCCATTTACTATGGATCCTCCTTATTATTAGGCATTGCATTAGATGGCTTAACTGGGATGTCCTTCACCATGGCAGATCAAAACTAATCTGGAAATGTCTTCTAAAAAGTATAATCAATGACTGGATGACAATGAATACAAGCTTCACATTTTTACTTAATTATAAAAAGGTATCTTCAAAACATACCTATTAAAGTCTTATACAGTATAATTTAACAGAATAGTAACTATGCACTTGCAAAAAGGGCATTATGACTGGTGGAAAGAACGTGAACACCTGCTAAGTATAACGCATCCGTACCAATGATGTTCAGATTTTAATTGTGGGCCGTGAGAGAACTTGTACTGTGTCGTTGTGAGAGTGTACTGGCTTGCATAATATTCTATTCCCAGTGTGACAGTTGTGTTTATTGTCACGATGGTGAAGGGACAAGGCTGAGGTGTGTCTGTGCTGGTTGATTGTAACACAATAATATATGTATGTATAATATATACATGTTCAAACTTCTATTCAAGTGCCTTTAACAGCCGCAGCCGAGAAATATATTTTTAAAAAACATGGAGTAGCAACAGCCCACTGGTTGAACGTTGAAAGCGTCATGCAGTGTGTATTTATTGCATGCATGTTGCATTGCATCATGTACTTCAAGCATGTTGCCGTTCAGCAACTGTGGCAATCCTCTTACTCTTGAGTGACTAATGTCTGTCCCATTAACCTCCCAATAAAACTACTCACACCAGCCAGCTCATTCATAAAGCAGTCCTTATCGATATATTACTGCCAACACTTTGCATAAGAGGCACGGTGTCTGTGTGTGAAAACGGAACCCTCTGCGTTCAGAAGCCCCGGCGGGTCTTGATTGACAAACAGTCGTGCAAGTCCCTCACGTCTCCATTCACAGCTGGCGTGCTGTTGCAGCTCAGTGCCACCCTGGTCCTGTGTGCGTTGTTACCGGCCACAGACACACGGTAACGACGATAACCGCGTTTCACCTCAGGCATTAATATGTCGGTGAAGTTGACAACACGGGCACGTAGAGCGGAAAGGCCGCTTGGGCCCGACTAACCTCGCTGCTGCTGCACGTTAACTATTTAACGAATAAAGCCGCTCCCGTTGGCCCACACGTAAGACAATGGCGGTAGACTTCGCCTAACTAGCTCAACTTTTTTTCAACCGGAGCGGTGAAGTCAGTCCCCTCACGCCGCCCCGCTAACGTTTAACTTACTTGACAGCAACAGCGAACTTCAAGCCCAACAAGGTTGAGTCGCAGATTGAGTGTCGGTTTGCTAAATGTTAGCTTGCGAAAGTGGAATCTAAAAAAAAAGGCCAACTTTCACTCTGAAGGAGGCTAGAACCAGTTAACGAGTAAGACCCGTCAGCACCCACCGGGATTGTCCGCTCTCGTGTGTTCCCTATGCGCGGCACTCCCCCTCGCTCCCCGGCTCGTTAACGTTAACCCACATAACCAATCACCAGCTAGCTTGCGGGCTAGCTAGCACACCTAGCTAACTAGCTTATTCCGCTTACAAGTCAGCGTCGTTTTGGTCACCTTTACGCCGGCTGGTGTAACGTCACGTTACCTGAAACATACATGTCAACCCCAAGGTCCGTTGTTTTTGACCACACATTTGTATGTGTTGTGTCCGCCACAATGCGCCCCCGCGAAATTACTCCTCAACCTTGCTGCTACCAGCAGCGAGCGTTAGCTAGGATGGGCTTCAAAACAAGACGTTGTCGGCTAGCTGGCGGTGCTCTGTCAACCGTTTCTTTTTAGCTCAAATCCCGACTTGCTCGCACCGCCGCGCGTTCTTACCTTCATGACGGGACATTCTACGGACACTAGCGCAGCCTCCTGCTCGGGCTCCCTGGCTCGCAATGCAGAATAATATTAGAGAAGAGAAGCCGGGGTTGGTTGGCTGGCCCTGGCCTCTTCCCTCATGAAGGATCCGGTCTGGCTCACTGCCCCCCCTCCGCCGCCTCCTGCTGTGTCACTGTCCAGTGCACTGCTCCCACGTCCACACGGTGGCGCTATGGTCTCAGCTTTGGTGCTGTGGTCGCCTCGACTGGCGGGTGGCTGAGACGTATGTATGGAAGAAGAGGCTGAGAGGTGACTCCCCGGGTACCTGGAAACGGGTCCCTTCAAAACAAGGACGTTGTTAACAATTGTATTCATTACAAGTTCCTTGTCCATCCCTCTGAACAGGTACTTAGTTAGATGTTAACCCCTGTCTTCTGATGGCAGTCCATTTCTGTAAAAGAGGCCTTATTAGCCCATTTGTTTTCATATCTGCAGGGGACTGACTGGGAGGCAGCATTGGAATTAAATTAAAATATATTGAATTGAGATATGCTTTTAAATACACAACTCATAAGACAAATATGGCCTATACCTGAATGTCATGTCACACTCTGAGTATGGGCTATGTAAATAGTAGTTGTACCTTTCATGTGTTTAATTGATATCACCTAAAAAAAGAAAAAGATTTGAGCAAAAATTCCATGATCTTACTGGCTTGGAATAATAATCTAACAAAATTAATGCTAGATACAGTTAATTGGTTGGTTTTTTTTCTTGCGCAGAGAGAAAACATGATGGAAGGTATACACACAAGTACAGTAGCTTTGAAAAATAGGTTCAACTTTGCTCTGACTTCATGGCACACACACATAAGGCCTTACATGTGAAGGTTTGAGAACGGGGTCACACTTGATGGATATGTTGAAGTTATATACGCTCTCTTGCCCCCTCTACTCTCCCCACACAGCAGGTGACCTGTTTCAGTAGTCCACAGAGTCTCATTGTCGGCTCCTGACGTTCGTGGGCCAAAAATCTGGACAGGTCTGCATCGTGCAGAATCAAACATGGCCCACTGACTCCAGGTGGCTTGGCTGGTGCTTGTGTGGATGGAAAGAATAACAACAACCCCGCATGAGAAGCAACATTAACGCTGGAGTAAATATTACTGCCAGTCTGACAACCGTTTCAGTCCAACAGCCTAATTCTGGGAAGTCATTTTGAGTTCTGCTCTTTTCTTCTTCTTCTTTTTTAAGAACTCTCATTCGGTAGACTTTTTATTACTCTGATGTCAGGACAATGATCAGACTTAAAAGGATGCAGTTGAATCCTTGCTAAACTAAATGTTGCTATACTGTAGGTTTATTATCAGTGGCAGGTGGGACTTTATGTTATTTCAATTATAGGTTTATGGGTATTTAGAGTGTGTGTGTGTGTGTGTGTGTGTGTGTGTGTGTGTGTGTGTGTGTGTGTGTGTGTGTGTGCTTGCGCGCTCGAGGGTCGATCTGTTTAAAGAAATCAGAATGCACAGCGCAGAATTTCTTCTTTTTTTCCGCATCACCTCATCACATGAACTCCAGTGCCCTCTGGAGATGCACCATCTGCTCTGTTTGGGGAAAAACTAAACAAATCATACAGTGTGGCTATAAATACATGGGGTAAAAATAGGATGAGATATTTTGGATGCCGCAGTCTCACCCTCTTCCCTTTTTATGTTGGTTTTCTGAAAACGTTTGATAATTTCTTACCAAGTCACAGTGAAGCTGGTGAGAGGTTTGATTTATGGGACCCAACTGACACTGTCCAAATGACTAATTTGTTCTTTCCAGGCGGACAACATGAGCGCTTTAGTAAAAGTTGTACAGTAACATGCAATGCCATCTGACCCTGTGTACCACCACGTTTCACAGGCTGTATGATGTTTAATGCTGTATCTTTTTGTTGTTGTTGCTGCATCTAGGCGATTTCCTTACAATTAGAATTTCCTTAGAATGTGTTCATAATAATGTGGCAAATGTGATCAAAAAGCAAGAAACATACAGTGGAACAGCAGTCTGGAGGAGATAGAGAGATGCATGTTGGTATAGGTAGAAACTGATGAAGAGCGAGAGGGAAACACCTCACCGCTGATGGCAGGTGACACTCCCCCCTCCTCCTCCCCCTCTTCCAGTGAAAGGGAAGCGGGCGCTGATGCATATGTACACAAAACTGTGGCGTTATTGTGGCGGAGAGCCCATGCGTGAGTGCGCCCATTCTTCGCCTCGTCAATTGAAGCCGGTCGGTGAAGCTAAGCTAAGCTGATGGTTTGGCAGCGCGCCAACACCCCCCCCCCCCCCCCCCCCCCACACACACACACACACACACATACACGGATCGGAGCCTTTTAATTATTATCAAGAGGGGGGGGCTCTGTGGGTTTCACACGTCACATATTGTTGTTGTTGTTGTTGTTGTTTATAATAATAATAACAATAATAATAATAATAATAATAAAGACCTCGAGTGAGACCTCATTGACTGCTCGGTAACATAAGTAACTGGACCCGTTTTTCTTTTTTTACGACGACTCGCGTCACGCCCCACAAGGGTTTCCAGAGCACGCGCAGCGTGAGAAGCCTACTACGACTTCATTCAACTTTACCACGCCCCTTAACGTAAACAAACGGGGGCTTGACCAATGAGATCCGCGATAGATCAGCCGATGATCAGCTGACTGAAAAGGGGGAAACTATTTAAAACTCTAATGAGACACCCCGTGCAAGTTCATACTATTCTCGGGCGGCGCTTCCACGGACCCACACCAACAACTTCGTCGCTCTCGTATTTCACCACCGCTGGAACTAAACTACTTCACCGCCCTACCACCGGCAACAACAGAGAGGCGTTTGATATTCCCAGGACTCGTTTAATTCCTCCACACTCGCCTGTGGCTGAGAAATGAGTCACGAAGCCCTTTTGCTGTGGATTTTCCTCCAGTGTGCCGCCACGCTCTTCTCGCCCGCTGCCGGGGAAAGCGCCGTTCTCAAAGGTGAGACCCGGCTCCGCGCCCATTGTTCATTAATTTCTATCATTTAAAAATATATATTTCCATCCTTGAACGGAAGTGTCAGAATCTTAACACCAGGTGTGGGGAAAGTAGGAATGAGCATGCGCTCGTGGGAACAGTATGAATGGAGACAGGCAAGACGTCGTCTAAACGTTTTAAAACCAACCATCCCCGCTCGAGTAATCTAAATAAAACATATGTATTTAGGCTATTGAGGGAAATCACTAAAGCGAACAAGTGTGGCGGTCACAGTGCGCCAGAAAAACCGGGATGGATTTATGCCACAAGACTTGCGACGTGTCCTTTTTTGGGAGCCGCGGGAGTTGACGCAAAATGCGGCGAACGCGCACTAAGACGGACTTGCACACACTTTGTCACATGCACACGCGCCACGTCTCTCCGGGGAGACGTTCCGCTGAATCCGCGTTTTACCGCGGACTGGCGGTCCAACACTAGTCTTTTTGTTTAGCTCAATGTGTGGCACATTACCAAAAGTGTGTCCAGTTAATTTAAATTAATTAACCCCGACTGGGTTTACATTCACCCATCCACTCCTTCACCGACAATCAAACTCGACAAGGCCCAACATTTGGGCTTTATTGCCAACATTTCCCCCAATTATAACGTGATAGACGGTCAGCATCCTCCCGCATTGCTCCCAACGTAGTCTTGCAGCAGTCCAACGCATCAATTGAGCTGTTTTAGCCTCGGGCCTGAGTGAAGTCGGATGTAATTACACGAGCTGGCTGCAGCTGTGTGTGTGTGTGTGTGTGAGAGGGTGGGGGAGCTGAGCATCGACTGTTTCTGGGTCTCCGCTACGGGTTCCGTGCGCCCATCCTGCGTTATTGTAACGCATGTGTGTGCCCCCCCCCCCCCCTCCCCCCCGTTGTGTTTTTCCTTTTATTATATTGCCTGCATCATAAAGGCAAGTGCCTCCTCGACACAACCGTAACATGTAATTATTATTTGTTTCCCTCAGGTGCAGACGGTGGATCGGATGAACGGCCAACAGACGGCATGGCCCTCCACGGTGGTGTCAGGTATAACATGAGGAAGAGTTTAGATCTGGACCAGGAGGGCTGCTACCTGCAGGCCGGCAAGAAGGAGTGTCTGGAGGAGTGTGGCTTCAACGCCACAGCCAAGACTATCTTCATCATCCACGGTTGGACGGTATGAGCGGAACTCTTGCGCTGTCCAACCACAGCGCCTCAATTGTTTGGAAGTCATCACGCGGCCAAGAGTTCACCGGCTCAAAGTGTTTCTGTCTCTCTCCCCCTACCTCAGATGAGTGGAATGTTCGAGAGCTGGATGCACAATCTGGTGTCTGCGTTGATGCAGCGCGAGAGCGAGGCCAACGTGGTGGTGGTCGATTGGATCGTGTTGGCTCAGCAGCTGTACCCCGACGCGGTCAACCACACGCATGCCGTCGGCCTCGACATTGCCGGCATGCTCAACTGGCTCCAGGTGTGTACAGACATTGCAGTGTTCAGCGGAGGATGCAGATCAAAGTACACAAATTGTTTATTTCATTGCAACACTTGGATATAGTTTGGCCCCACACACTCCTTCCCTCCCTTCGGTTTTGCCAGCGGCATGATTCAAAGGATCACACGGCCCACTCTGTGAGCGTGACAGAACTGCCATAACGTGTTTTGAGGAGGTGTTATGTTAAAGATCCATGTTATCTTAATCTCAGCTGTAGACTCCCTGAGACCATAGTTTGGTTTAATTCTGTCTTCACAGTTCAGGATATTTGCCATTTGTTAAAAAGAATCGGTGCCTCTTTGGTACTTTCTGAGGCAAAGGCAACATTTGATTCGGCAGCATAGTCGCAGAATTGAACCACAATTAAGGAGCGATTCAGGCACCCTGCCACTTGGTTGTAAACATGGACAAAGAATATTTCACGGACACAGATAGTGGATTCGCTTCTGCATGAAAAGCGTCTTGTCAGTAGTCCGGATTAACTTGAGCTTGACTCAGCTGAGAGCACGACTACTCCTCACTGGCTGTCCAGTGTGGGCAGTTGCTGATGAGAGTTGCAACTATTTAATCATTATGTTCCCTTCCCCAACAGGATGAGCAGCAGCTGCCTCTGGAGAAGGTGCACCTAATCGGCTACAGTTTAGGCGCCCACGTAGCAGGCTATGCTGGGACGTTCGTGCGCGGGACCATCGGCAGAATTACTGGTACATTTTTGCTCTGGTGCAAAATTAATCTGCAGAAAACCCTCTTTAAAAGAATAAGACTCCTCATTGGCCCACTTTTATTTTTTCTTCTCCCCCTGACAGGCCTAGACCCAGCCGGACCGATGTTCGAGGGTGTGGAGGAGCGGAAGCGCCTCTCCCCCGACGACGCCGACTTCGTGGACGTACTGCACACGTACACTCGAGAGGCTCTGGGTGTGAGCATTGGGATCCAGCAGCCAATCGGGGACATTGACATCTACCCTAATGGCGGTGATGTGCAGCCCGGCTGTTCACTGGGAGATGTGTTGGCAGTGGCTGGAAGTAAGTGCTTAAGAAGTGGCCCTTTGTTTGTGGACCCCAGCTGTCCACAACAAGCGTAATCAGTTAAACTACGTCTGCAGAAACCAGGATGTTTATTTGGTTCATCCCATTTCATCTATTAATCCATAAAAGTTTTTTGCCATGTTATCTTTTAACTGCATCCCCCTCTAACCTGCCTCCCTCTCCAGATTTCATGGAGGTGATGAAGTGCGAGCACGAGCGTGCTGTGCACCTGTTTGTCGACTCCCTGATGAACAAGGACCACATGAGCTTCGCCTACCAGTGCACCGGGCCCGACCGCTTCAAGAAGGGCATCTGCCTCAGCTGCCGCAAGAACCGCTGCAATAACATCGGCTACAACACCCGGAAGATGCGCAAAAGGCGCAACACTAAAATGTATCTGAAGACGCGTGCCGACACTCCCTTCGGAGGTGAGGCTTATCTCTCACCACTACCACATTTACTTCCTCGCGTAAAATGACTCCACGATAGCGGAATCAGTTTCTTATCTTTTAGCCTCGGCACATTGCCGGTGTAAATTACTACTGTACACAATCCCATCAAACATTAACTTTCTTCTTCCATTTTTTAAGGCTACCACTACCAGATGAAGATGCACGTGTTCAACAGGAAACAGGCGGACAACGCAGATCCCACCTTCCACGTTAAGTTGTACGGAGCCCATAACGATACAGCAAACATGTTTGTCGATGTGTAAGTTCAAATTCCTTCCTTCAAAAAGCAGTCTTTTCTTTTTTCACCTTTTCAACACCTTAGCATGACCCATAAAACCACTGGTGCCCCTTATATGTGCAGCTACACTGGCTGAGATGGCTAGAAGCATGGGAGCTGCCTGTGATATAAATTTGGAACTTTGTTTGGACTGACTTTTTCACAATGCCAGTAATGTGATGTACAGCAAGCTGTCACTGGAAGAGGAACTCCATTCACGTTAAGTTAGTCCCCATAGAAGTCGTTGTCACAACCCTTATTGCCCTTTTACACGGCAATAAGTCAGGAGTCGGACAGGCATCACGGATTGTTGAGCTTCTGTCTGCGTTCGACCCTCAATGTTAAATGGTTTGCTTGAATTTGGGCACCTGACTGAACTTAATTTCTCTTTCTTTTTTTTTTTTTATGTGTGCAGCCATGACCAGACCATCGGTCTGAACCTCACCAACACCTTCTTGGTCTTCACCGAGAAGGATATCGGCGACCTGCTGAAGATCCGTCTGAGCTGGGAAGGAAACTCTGAATCCTGGAACTCGGTGTGGAAGAACATAAAGAAGAATTTCTGGGCCTGGAACGCCAAGCCTCCCAAACCTGTCCTGGCAGTCCGGCGGATTCGTGTGAAGGCTGGGGAAACGCAGAAGAAGTAAGTAGGGGGTTGGGAAGCCGCTGCCTAGACACCGCCACCTTCAGGATTTATTTTTCTTTGACAAATGCTAACGGAGATTTATTTTTGTACATCGTCGCAGGTTTACGTTCTGTGCTCAAGATCCTGAATCAACTGAAATTTCCCCCGGGGACTCCATAACGTTCGTGAAATGTCGTGATGGCTGGGAGGTGAAGCCAAGAAAACGGTACAAAACCCGATGCAATGTTTTGTCGGAAACACTCAAATTAATACGATACTGTAACTTAAGGTAGACTGTGTGCGATTAGTCCGACCTAAATGAAAACTTATGTTTGATTAACAGGCTGGCCATGTAACAACTCGGCACTTCCAACAACCAATGCACCATCACCATGGGGGACCCAACATTGATCAGGGAGAGGCACCGCCTACTCTTTTATATGAGCACTTTTATTTTCGTAGGAGGAAGATTGAGCAGCACACGATAAGAGGGGCTCAACTGGACTCCGAAATGCACCTGGAAGTTTTTTCCCGATGGTATCTGGAGACGGGGACTCGTCCAGCCGGGAGTGAAATTAAATGACGTGTATGCTGTAAAGCGAGGAGCTGTCGTGAAATGTGTTTAAAGTTAAGACGGCCCAAAGGAGTAGCAGAATGTTCCTTGTGTGGACTAGTGACATAGAATACAGATTGGTGCCAGCAGTTGTAGTCGCTGTACTGTACATTTTAAAATATTTCTTATTTATGAGGTAAATTAAAGCACTGCAAGACAACGTTATTTATCTGAGCACATCCCATAATGAAGCATATGTTTAATGCATTTCTCCTAGATGCAGTATTTGTGTACTGTAGTGTGTATGTTTGTCTGACTGTGTGCCTTTCTGCTGAGAGATTACTGATACACTGTATAACTGTCAGATACCTGATCTCATTGCACACGGCCTACTCTGAGGTTTTGTGCATAGTGTTATGGTTTGTGGCTTATTTCCGGGGTGTGTTTATGTACATGATGTAAATAACTTTTTTGGAAAAACAATAAATTCACCTGTTATTTGTAGAAAACTGTTGCCTTTGCTTGTCATTTCAACCGTCACATTTGACTTCTCGGGTTCTTGTAAGGAGGGACTTGTGCCTTCATTGGCCTCCTTAATTTCTCTGCAATATGCAAGAGACGATGAGTCTCAAAACCTAACACCGCCACCACTCATCACCTGCGCACAAGCAGTGCTTGCATTTTATTTTTTTTAATGTATATTTTTGAACTGTCCGAGCATCAAACAAGCTTTAATTGTTCCAACTCTTTTCTTTTTTAAATAAGCACAACCATTAAATGTGCTCAATCTTTACGTCCCAAATGATTTGACCTGAGGAACATGTTCCAGCCTTATACAAAATATTTTGACATGACTCAACTCTTCTTGGCTAACCAAGAAATCGGCTTTTATTTTCTTGGGAAATTCTATCTTTGATCCCTAGCTTTGCATAGTATTCACTTGATTCCATTGTAATCCCATCTTTCAGCATTAAGTAAAACTTGTGTCACACTGGTTGGAGTGGTGATAAATCAGGAATGCCACCAAACATCAATGAGTTTGTTGGTGTGGTGGTAAATATGAGCTTCAAACCTGGAAAAACTGAATTGCAGAAACTCATATTTCCAGTCACACCATCCCCTGCCCCATCATGTAAAACTGAAATACCTGTACGATTAGTAAAGAGGTGTGTCTGAAAATGTATTCGCTAAACATCAGGTGGTTGTCTTGAGTTATAGTATTGGCAGCTGGAGGCTAAAATGACACTCCTTCAGCTTTTTGTCCCTCACATTTTTTCTCTATGTTATGTCATTTTCTCGAACGCAAAGACCTACAGTAACCCCACACGTCTGTCTTGCTGTAGCTGCCGTGGCCCCCGCACTAACAAACACACCACCCAGTGATGGTTTGGTGACTCACTTTAGTTTCATAGCGTTCTTCATTCTTTACCCCCCTGATGCCATTGGCCACCCACTTCTTTCAGTCACCACCTTGTTGGCAAGGAAAGATTTTTTTTAGGTCTCTGACTGGAACTTCTTCATGGCAACCCACCCGAATGCCAAGCTAGTTAGCACTATACTACAGTATATTAGAGCACTGTTAAAAATAAAACCTTTGTATTGTCCCTGTATAGCAACCCTTTCCCTAGTGGAAACCTTTCAGAAGGTACTACCTAGAACCCAACATATAGTTTTACCTAGACCATCTTTGAAAGATTCCACCTAGGATCTACAGAGAACCCTTTAATGGTATAATGGTTCCACCCATAACCCTCGCTGGAGGTATTTACAGACATTTCACCTTTTAAGGGTGCTACATGAACTCACTCAGGGTGTTCTGCCAATAACCTTTATATATTCAAAGGGATTTACTCTTAAACACACATCTTCTGGAAAACATATCTATGACATATTTGGGAAAATTCTGTGATTCAATTAGCAGTTATCAATAAAATTCAGTGAACCTGCTTCTTGGAAGGTGGCTCTGCCGGATATCTTATTTCAAAGCACAACCCAAATTCAAAACACAGGAATCCGCTTTTGCTACTGACAGGTATTTTAACAACTATATGTAAGTTATTGA
The DNA here is from genome assembly GCF_009769545.1 of Cyclopterus lumpus. Classification (NCBI taxonomy): domain Eukaryota; kingdom Metazoa; phylum Chordata; class Actinopteri; order Perciformes; family Cyclopteridae; genus Cyclopterus; species Cyclopterus lumpus. The sequence goes on from NC_046974.1 coordinate 23,885,660, forward strand.
AATTACTGATGCTGATAGATGTTTATGTATACTGGTAGTACAGTTACAATAATACATGCATTTATTGAGACAATTTAAAATATTATGCCGATCACTCGTGCATAACACACTTGCTGCTGTCTGTCTACAAATATATCTCTAATATATGCCTCTAAAAAGTCTACATGTTGGCTACTAATGTTCTGACTGTTAATGAGAGGGTTAATGTACAGTTTAGGCTTATATGCAAAATAACCAGACTATGACTTATTTGGAAAGTAGCATTGTTGCTTCCTCATTCTGGTAAATGCCAACAATCAGGGGAACTACACCTGACCTGACAGACTAAAAACAACTGGGTTTTGTAAGTTGTCACCACAAAGCCTCTGAAGTGGAATGACATGATTGAAAGAGATTTAAAATAAACTTTTTCCAATCCAACAGTAAATTCATTTGCGCATGTGAAGAATATAAATGAGCTTGGACGAGGGTGCGAATCTAAATGTTTTTGTTCCGAGGTCTCCCACGCAGCGTCTTCATCTTCGCTTCCAGGTTGTTTGGCGCAGCACGCCGCGAGCAGCTCCATGTTGCTGGTTACCCCAGGTGCCACGTGCCGCGCAGATTAAAGGGTGGTCGTGCATACATTTTTAATTCGCTCTAAGTACCCCTCTAGGGTCAGTTTTAGATGTCTCAAGGACGGCTTCTGTCTTCACAAGAAGTTTAGGTTTAGGCAACAAAATGATTTGGAAAAGAGCGTGGTTGACGTTAACTTGACTCGCGACTCACGTGACTAGCGGATAACAAACGAGTCACGTGTCTAGCTACTGGCGAGACAAAATAGCAACATTTCCTTTTAATTTTGCAAGGGACACAAACAGCAAGCAGTCCCCTGGGTGAGAGTCTTGTGTTTGTTGCTGATTGTAAACTGGTATAATGGTATAACCGTGTACCGTTGTACCCTTTTAGCAAGTAAACATTTCAGCAAAGTCCGCAGGATTAATTCTCGAGGGACCATGGACGTCTGTACCAAATTGTGCACAATAGTTGCTTTGATATTTTAAATTTGGATCAAAGCAGCTGGCTAACAATCACCTTCATTTCAAATGTGAAATTAGCTTCAAGATGTTGACAAGCTGGAACAAGCTTTATGCTTGCACCTACCTGTTCTACATAGTTTCCAAATATCTCCCTGTCTAATTTATTGTTATGCCCTTTCACAATGCACAATGTTATATATTTGGGAGATATCATGACGTCAAAAGGAAAGGACAGAAGAGTGTTCACATGCGAGAGAACCGTGCTGCTTTTCGGGGGGGGCGGGGGGGGGGAGGGGGTCACATTGAACATTAGTATGAACCAATCCTAAAATAGCTTGCCAAAATGAATATCCAATCAGACGTCACATGCTTTTAGGTCTTTGTTATATATGTTTTGACTGTACATGCCATGTTTGTTTACAGCGGGCTAAACTTACACTCGTCACCTGGTTCCTGTGCATGTGAGGCCAGGCAATTTTCCACAAGTTCCCTCAGCTCCCATTGGTGCACAAAACCTGACACCACTGTGAGGGTGTCACATTTGTTTCCTTCGTGTTACCCGGACAGTGTGTGGGACCGGTGCTGTATGATGTTGTGACTGGCGGGGAGCCTCAGGGTCTCAGCTGTTGTTTGAGTTGTCAACTTCCAGGGGAAATTTCCCGAGGTCAAGATTATACCTGGAAGTGGTCATTAGAAACAGAAAACTCAAATAATTATTTGATTAATAATGATTATAATTACAATTAGGATTATTAGGCCCCCAATGGCCATTGGGGGCCACAATAAACTTGAGCAAATATATTGATGTTATACATCAAATTAAACAAGAGAACTTGGGCTACAATAATCAGTAAGCCATTTCCACACAACTCAAAACACCAACTGAAAGAATTATTAAAATATCATAAACATCATTTTGTCAGGAGTCAGCCCACTCAGCACGTTTTCAGAACTAGCAACTCGTAGCTCGGTGCTATCAGAAAAATCCTTCTGCACCAAAGCAGCACCGAGATATGAGCCAAAGAACACAGCAACATGAATCACTTTAGCGCTTTACAGTCACAAATGTTGCTTATCTTTGGCTTTTTTAAAAAATGTTTATTTCTTTTATCAACAAAGACTGCTGTATTTGATGTATTGAACACCATAAGTAATATACAAGTGCAATATATGGTTTTGTACATGAGAAAATTCAAATTGCACAGATGGTGCCCAAATGCCCATTTCGCCTAATTAATCTGTACAAAAACCTCTCTAACTTTGTTCTGCTTTACTTTTTCAAAGTCAAACTTTGCAGAGAGACTGGTCCCATAGATATGATCTTTTGTAAGAGATAATCATCCTGAAAGTGCTTTTTTTTCTAGGCGAACCTGAAAATTCAACTAACTAGAAACCTAAAGAATAGGTCGGTTTTCAAAAGGTTAAGATATATTTAACATTTTGTCTATATTTACACAGAAACAAACAGAAAAAGATATTACAGGCTTTCTCCTGTTTGTTCATTTAAGCAGATAGAGAAAAAACAGGACCAAAAACAATTGTCATTAAAAACTGTTGTTGATAATAAGAATTAAAGCTAAGCTAATCTTGAGAAAGAAGCTTGACTCTTGAAACGATCCACATGAGAGAATAAAACATCCCAGTCTTGCCAACTTCTTTCCAATGAAAGTAGCTAGCAGCACTAGCTCCAAAGGTCGCTAAATCTAGCAAGAAAGTCGGCAACACTGACAAAGGGTCCTTTCAGGCCTCCCTCCAAAGCCACTCCCCCAAAAATATAATTATGAACTTAAACAACAAAATAGGCTACTGTTAGTACTCACAGCTGTAGAGCTAGCAGCTAGCATATTGAGTGCACAGGTAAAGGTAGGTCGAGAGACATGATTGGACGGCCTTTTTCATAGTCCTGCAATACCCAAGGATACCAGATTTGTTTTCCTATAATTATTTTCAGAGCATTTCATTTATTGGTTCCTGTCGGAATTCTATGAGAATTTCAACAAATGTGACAATTACTCAATTTAAGAAGTCTTGATAAATCTCTTATTTAAAATAACAATTGAGTGGCCACTTCAAATGTTTCCCTTCTTTGGTACTCTTTTTTTACCATTTTTGTACAATGGACAATGACAATTGTAATAAAGAACAATTGGAAGTGCAGGTTATTGCAAAGATCATTTATGGCCTGTGATTTTTCATGTATTGTACAGTTGTCTCGCTTTGATAAAAAGCTGAATTTCCTGGGCATAAAATAAATGTATTCTATCAAACAGAAAGGGCAAAATGGGCAAGGGTTAGAACGCTAGGTCCTTACCCAGACGTACTGCGCCTACACTGCTGGATCTCTGCCTGGCTGAGCATCCCACTTCCTGCTGTCCTCTCTTCACCCCCCGACAGGCAGCTACTGTATCGAACCATAAATATCACTGCCAACAGCAGCACAACTGGAGAGACTGGTGAGCCAATGGTGGAAGAGCTGGCCATCTTGTAAACCCAGTTGACCCAGTCAGCTGGGAGCATCAGTTCTCAGCAATTTCTCCTGTGTGATTTTAACAATTAAAAAGAGAATTATTGTCACATATTTGCCACGACTTTTTGCTTAGAAATGTCAAATATCGATGACAAACTGGAACTTAGACAATGTTACAGGAGAATATAGTACACTGAAGAGAAAATACTGATTTGTTACTGAAACAGAAAAGCAATCAGCAATTCCCATTTTGTATTCAAAACCTGAGACAGGTTTCTCTTTAACTCATGGGATATTGTCTGTGTGAATAGTGCTTCACTTTTTATAGGAATCGTTCTACATTTTGGGACTTATCCACTTACATCAGAAATATGCCTACTGGTAGCACTAAAGCTAATTAATTAACATATTTTATCTTGTTTGTGCACAGACAGAGTTACAAAATAAGAATCTGTGGTTTTAGGGGGAGTAACATCAGTTTATCTATTTGCCCATCACTTCTGTGTTATGTCTCGAGCATTAGAAGTGATTATCACCTGTTCTTTGCAAATACTTAAAGCACAAGGAAATTCATAAAAAACCCAAGCTGTCTTTGTTATATTTCTCTTTGTGTACATATTAAACAAGTGTTAATTACTAAGCTCTGGAGAAGTTTGTCGTTGTATTTTTGTACTTTGAAAGGCTAACTGTTCGCCCCTGTCTTTATGCTAAGCTAAGCTTTACATTACATTACATGTCATTTAGGTGACGCTTTTATCCAAAGCGACTTACATTCATACACTGTAGAACAGCTACAGGGAGCAATTCAGGGTTAAGTGTCTTGCTCAAGGACACAACGACTAGGGCGGGGATTGAACCACCAACCCCCTGATTGAAAGACAGACCTGCTAACCACTGACCCACAGTCGCCCTATATAAGCTAATCGTATTGCAGCTCCAGCTTAGTGTATAGACATATAATTGAAAAACTGGAACAATTCCTTTCAGTCGTTTCATCTAATTGTTGTGATTCATTAAACAAATCTATTTCCGGCACCGCTGTCAGACTTCCTCACAGGGGCAAAGATCAAACACAAGCAGGTGCAATAGACTTCCTTCTACCATTCAGGTTACTCAGTAGGTCAGAAAACAAAACTGTGAACACAAGTTCTGCATGGTGTCAAATAGTCATAACACGCCCAACCCAAGATAAAAAGACAAATATGCAGTATGGCAACGTGTTCTCTGACGCCACTGTTTTCGCAACACAGAGTTGTTCCCTGTGAGCCTGTACATTTTACATTGTTCACAAATAGTAGATGAAGTGTGTATTTTTCTGTTATTGTTTAAAACCTGAATCACATTGAACATGATTCATGGCCGCTGCTATCTTTTTAAATATCAGGTAATGGCAACAAACATCACTACAATTTTGTGAATTAATCAATAACCGGCAAACTATTATTAGTGCGGTACCATCACTTCTTTTAAATCACTTCTTAAAACTTCTTTTAAGTGATGTCGTCCTTTTATGCAGTTTCCCCTTGTTTCCCCTATTTTAGTTTGTCTGTTCTGCTTTATTTTGTATTGGGGGGGGGGGCAGCTGGAGGGGGGGTTAGCCAATTGTGGGTTGTATACACACAGTTCAATTACACAATACAGCAGTGGCCGTTGCAAATCCTCCTGGTGGAGGTCTGCACTCTACTCAATGCACCTTTCGAGTTCCTTAATACAACTACTTCTGTTACTACCAAGTGCAACACCAAGAGTAGCTTTTAGGAGTGTGTGAAAGTGTGCGCTGTTATCCCCAATGTATCATTCCTCACATTGAGACTAAAAAGACCCACCAAAGGCATGGAGCTCTCAGATACAGATCAAGAAGGTAGTGTGATGTAGCCAAGAGGAAACTACTAATCCCGTAAAAGTAGCCCAATACTAAAAATGTACCTAAAATCCAAGTCGTAGCCCTCATCACCCGCTAAAACGTTCTCACGTTCCAAAAATGTTACTTAAATGTCTTTAATTGGTCCTCATAAAAGTAAAAAAGCACATACGCACACAAGCACTGTCGTGGTTCCGGCTAAATCTTGCTCAGCATTACACTTCCCAAAGCGCTCCCACAGTATCACAGAGGACATCACTGTATTGGATTATAACAGTCACATACACAGAAACACATTCACTCTTTTCCAACACACGCATGCACATGCACACACGCACACACACACAGACTCTAATGCAGGTCAGAGCAGTTCTTCTGTGCCTGTTTTATGGTGTCAGAAGTATAGGCTGAAACTTTCTCATGAGAACGAGTCGGTGGGTGAGGAATGCATCGAAATGTCCGTCTAGCTGAAAGAAAGTGGGGAGAAAAAGAAAACTATAATCTGCTGTGAATAGGATTTATGTAATTATCACATGTTACAGAAGGATACGTTTGAGTCTGCTAGAATTTTTGTAGCAGGCATGTTGCTTTTGGCAAAATTACAGAGCACTTACATGGCATTGATTTAGATTGTTTTCTTTGTGGATTTTCAATGTTCACCAGTATGGATATCCAGATTTAAAGAAAAACTTCCCTTTCAGTTTGTAGAGCTGACATGGCTTTCAACTGACTTACTCATGTTGGTGTGGGTGTATATATCAGCACTATCAGCCTTCTTTCTATCTGTTGGTTTTTCACATTCAAAACTACTGATACTGGGAATTCTCTGCACACGAGCTATAGTTAATTTAAGGCCAGTCGCTTATTTAAATAGCTGGTTTGTACTCAAGCAGTCTCTTGCACTCATGATTACGACATCTATTTAGCTTGCATAATGCAATAAGCAGGTTTATGATGAAAGCCTGAACCAAAAACACTTACTATTGTTTGGGGTCGTTGCTAATCTGCATTTGGGTCGTCGGCAGGTTTTGTAAACATGAACACGTTGACGTTTGAGTAAAGACCTGCAAAGGTATAGTCTTTTAAGGTACATTGGTCTTTTACAGGATCCAGGTCGGAGACGTACTGTGCTGCTGCAACCCAAGCCAAAACCATGCGGTGTATACGAAAGGTATTTGGCATTGAAGTCACATGATTTGATTCAAGAAGATTGTAAGTAGATCAAACTCACTGCAGCAGCAGACAGATCCCACCTCAAAGGGAACTTCACTTTCCATCAAGGCTACATGGATGCGAAATTAGGATTTACTGTTAATCTTTTAATACCAACACCATGTTCTCCAAAGACACTTTTTTTTTTCTTGGGGAAGAGGCATTTGTGAGTGTAGAGAGGGCATCCACTCCTCACAGGTCTAAATCCTTAAATAATCACTGGGCTGTCCCTTGCAAAGTTTACTGGAAAGAACAACGAATAATAATGAATGCTAATTATAGAATAGGTAAAAGAATGCAACAAAAGTACTTGGTTATGTTTATTAGGCAGAAATAGTGCTCGGTTCACATTGGACACGTCCAAAGCAAAAAGTGATGTCCCACAAAATGTAACTCACAACCCAATGTTGTTGTATTTTAGGAGACGGGACTGAAAGCACCAGAATGAAACGTAACTCAAGCTGTGACTGCAATGTCCAAAAATTGCATCAGATTGTTTTTTTATAAGCACGAAACAAAGAGCAGACAAAGAGAGAAGCAGATGTGTCTCTGTATATTTTGGACTGGTCTTTCCTGTCATCTTAATTAGAAACAGGAGAATTTGGGATGTATATTATTGTAGTCCGATATGCGCACTTTGCATGAACAATAAACGCGCTGTTTTGCTAACAAGGGGAGCACGACACACAGAACCAAAACAAGAAATGCTCGTACCTCATAAGGATCACTTTGATGCGGTTTGGCTATAAAAAGTCAGCCCTACGGACCCCAAAACCCATCTTCTGCTCAGTCTACCACACGCCGGTCTCCTCTACGGGAGTATTTGGAGTGCAGGCCATCCGTTGTCGTTTCTTCCTCTACTTAAACAGACTTAATACCACGATACCCGAAAATTGTATCAACTCAGCGTTTTAACAATGGTTAACGGATGAATAAAAAACAAACAAACATGGACAAGCACTGCACACCCAGATTACACTGGTAATATCTACATGTTTAGTGACATTTTTAGACTCTTTCTAGTGAACCTACGTCATTACCACAGTGACGCTGGTATTGTTTTCACCCTTGTGTGAGTCATCATGGCAAAATGAGGAGACTGTAAAACTGTAGCAGAAGCTACCACATAGCTGGTTTTGTTTTACATTCCTGTCAGTTTTTGTCACGGTGATAGCGTCACACCGCTAAATGCTAAAGGTGGGCAGTTGAAACCAAAATGAAGGCCGAGGTGGCCCGAAACAACGTTATCGGGATGGAAGGTTTTGGCCATGAGGATAATAATAATAACTAAGAATAATCTATGTAAAACATTTAATAAAACATTGCAATATTTCCATCATGTTGTCCATAAGCCTGATCTGAATTCCAAACTAACCATAGAGGATAGAACATAATTCGCCGCGGGATCCTTGGTCCCCTTTAAAATATTTTATTGTGCGTTCTTGCAAAACGTCCTAATGTCTTCCTGTAAAATTCTCACCAATTAGCAGAATGCTTCGCAATTACCAAAAGTTAATGAATCATGAGCAAATATTTGATTTGGGGTTTTGATAGAGCTGCTCTTTCAAGGATGTAAGTGCCTCATCGTTAGAAAAGTATGCATTGCTGTCATTAAAACCAATTAATACCTAATGAAATGAAAACATCTGTGACTGACTGACTTCAGAAACATCCCTCTTCTCAATATCTAGTGCCCTTTTCTGTTTCTGGCAACAGTACCAGTTGTCTGTTTTAGCTTCAAAAGCAATTTTGTTAATACAATAATCAATGACAGATAAGTAACGGCAGAACAGCCAAAGAAAAGAACGCTGTCTCATGACACTCACATTTAATTTAGTTGTATTGTATTATTTTTCACAGGAAATCAAACAAAAAGGAAAAGATCATTTCGAGGACATCGGAGAGGATCCCGATTGTCTCTTTTATCCAAATGGACATCTGCCTTAAATTTCCAGGATCTGAATAAAATAATAAAATAAATAAACAGAAGAGACGACGAGCAGAGAAGCAGATGTGTCTCTGACGTGTTTGAAGTGGTATTTCCATTTGTCTTGATTAGAAACAGCACAACATGGGGTAACTTTAGCGTGAGATTGGGCTTGTAAAGTGAATGTCTGGAAATATGCGTTGTTGATATCCTGCATGTTACAGTCCTGTAGGTTATGCAGTTATATTGTTAATGAAACATAGTCATTTAGTTAAGGTACTCATGTCTACACCAGATCAAGAGATTTTAACCTTTTGTTCTACAATATGTAAGATACGCCGGTCGATACCCCTCGTGTGAAGTTTGAAGCTCTTACATTAAGTTGGCAGTTGCCAACAAGTGGCTGAATGAGACTACGAAGTGTCATCACGCCGTAGCCTCGACGTGGTTGTACTCGCGATCACGCTTGCGGTTAGTTTTTAGCGTTAACATTTGCTTTTTACTTCTGTCGATTGCGTTCTCGCTTCAAAAATCATAAAAGTGCTGGTCATTTGTATGAGATTATTTTGCAGAATAAAAACGCATCGGTAACACAAACTTTGCCACAGAGCTTATTTTCTGCAAAAATCCAACATCCTATGGGAAAGAATCCCTTACCAGTGCAACGCTAACTTCAGGGTTCACTGACAAAAATACGTCACCCCTATGTCACAGAAGGTTAAAAAAAAAAAAGATTGGTTGACGCTTCACCGCTCCATTGGAGCGCTGCAAAAACCTTTGACCTTTGATTTTTAGCGGCAAGTGTCGGCCGTCAGTTTGTAGCTACATGTACCGGCTTTCTTATTTGCTGGTGGTGTCTCCTTAAGGGTGTAGGATGGTTGTGTGTTGTGTTGACTGTGAAGCGCTTCAGGGCAATAGCTGCATGTGAACCGAACTTGACTTGACTTGTATCGTCATGTCTTTTATTGTTTTGCCTCCGTCTTAGATTGAAACCAATCCTCCAAAGGGGAGCTTGTGTTACTTTCCTTCCTCCAGATAAAACAATGACTTGTTATCAAGAAGAGCTCAGCCCTCTCCCCACCAGCCTCCCCGTCCTCCCGATGTATGGGAACGCACTCCCCCATTACTGTATGTTATGGTATTCCGTGGGAATCTGTGTCGAGTCAGACACAGAAACAGCCGTGTCTTGGCTTGACATATATTACGCAACACCCCGAAGGCAGATGACAGTGTTCCCACCTCGAATTATACTCTCAGCGGGACTTCTGCACACATACCTACAGACACTCCGACTCACACGCAGCTTTTAACCTCGAACCACGACTCCTCCAAAAAGGGAATCATCAAAGGTGACCGTGAACGGGACACACTCCAAACACAGACATAGCCATGAACGGAATCAGCCTCGGAGGTTGAGGGATTTCCCCCTGGGTATTGTGTATTCTGTGAATGAATGAGTAGCACACAATGGCATGGCAGACGAGCTCAAGAGATACAGGGGACAAGAGCTTTGCGAGAGAGAAAAAAACGAACTGACAAACGCTAACCACTTCTGCCTCCGGGGGCTGGTTGTTACTCACTCATGAAATAGTATTTCTGAAAGGATGAAAAGGAGCTGGGAAACTGAGAGAGCGAGAGAGGGAGAAAAAAGCACAAACGTGTTGATTGGCTCAGGGTAGGGTGCCTGATTCTAGGCCTATTGGGATTGGCCGAGAGGTATGGCCTCACCTTAAAAGGGGGTTACTCCAGTTCAGTGACATTGAGATTGGTGTTGGAAAAAAAGAAAAGAAAAAACAGCATTCACCACAAGGGCTCGCCTTTCAAAGCTTGCGGCATGGCGTGGGTATCGATCTGTGCATTCCTGATCGCTAGATGTAACGCTTTTTCACTATAAATCCAGCAGGAACAATCAGACATTTATTCCATTGTTTGACAGAAAATATCTGTGAAATGTTTCGATCGAACCAGCAAAAGCTCCAGGCTCGTACTTGCAACAGGCATAAACCATATAAATCTACATACATTTAACATTTATGCTCATTAAAAAATGTAAAGCAGTTTGATGCATCACATATGCAAAGTTTCAGGCATTCAGGTGACAGCTAGTGTGTCGGCGTAATCAGCAAAGGCAAGGAAAGTAAACTCTTGGAAAACACACCACCAGGGACCATGGAATCAGCATTAAGCATACTACATTCATTTGTAGTCATGTATACATTACTACTCTGTGTAGTCGAGCCATCTCCCCCCTTCCCCCTCCCCATGCCAATTCTAACCTTCACCCTGACCCCTTCCTCACTTTACTCCATCAAACCTCTAAACTGACCCTAATCCCCAGACCGTGACCCTGCGCTCGCTTTGAATGTTAGCCATTGAATGTGTGGCACTTGGCCAAACAAAGGGACTTTTTGTCGAATCCAAGTCGAGCGCTTGGTGGGAAAGTGGCTGTGACGAGTTGTATCCCCGCCCCAAACCACATTTGATTCCAAATTCACGGACGTGCTTGGGATTTCTCCTCCGAGGGAAACTCACAACTTGACCGGATCATTTGAGAAAGGACTTCAAGTATTATCGGTTCTGTCTATAATTGTATGTTTTAATCCCTTTATTGGACGTTTTAACCTACGTTTAACCACGATCCACGTGGGAGATGAACAGCGATCTCTAGGACAGTCCTCTTTGGGTTTGACCCAAACATTATGCGATTATACTCCTGGTCTTTTATTTTTGCATTTCAGGACACCTTTCTGTGTATTTTTCATAGGACTAAGGTTGTTACACGGGCCCCTGTGTACGCTATTAGGGCGGGCCCTAGTGCACACTGGTTGCAACCACACTGGCTGCTCCATCTCTATTTATGCCTCAAGGGGTTTTAGGCGCTGACTGTAAACCACGCTGTCCTCGGTTTCGATCCGTCTGGAGACCTGTCGCAAGTTGTTGCCCATCTCTCTTCTATAATTCATCCCAAATCATCTTTCCACCGTGAAGAAAGACATGGCCTTTTATCCTCCATTACATAATGAAGGCAATAAGAGGAGCGGAAAGGAATGTGCTCATCAGGTCAGATTGTTCCGGAAAAAGTTTGGCGTGCTTAACACCTTTGTCCTGTGTGACAAAATGTTTGGCCGCGGATGAGAGTTCCCAGCAGACCGGGCTTATCACAGAGTGTGTGTGTGTGTGTGTGTGTGTGTGTGTGTGTGTGTGTGTGTGCAAGTGTGTTGAGCCAACTGAAAGACCGACTTGATATGTGACAGGTGTTTTGTGTTTGTCCACCTGAGCATACAGGGAATAGTAATATGTTACTATTACGTACCTGATCCTAAAAGTGATCTTTTATTTCAAATATAACGCAATCCAACATGTTTTTAAAACAAAATAACATAGTTGACAATAACATAGTTGACAATGTGACCTTTTTGTTGCTGTTGTGGAATTTTCCTGTGCGTTCTTTTTTCTTCTTTTTTAAAAATCTTTGAGCTTCTTGGCTTGCACTCCTGCCTTCAATTGTTGCATTGTTCATAAAAATAAAAAAAATTAAAAATATATATATTCCACATCCTTTAACGTATCTACATTTTGATTGACCCTTTGGTTCATCCATCCATCCATCCATTATCACTCGCTTATCCGGGGTCGGGTCGCGGTGGTAGCAGGTTCAGCAGGCCGACCCAGGCTTCCCTCTCACCTGCAACACTTTCCAGCTCATTCTGGGAGATCCCGAGGCGTTCCAAGGCCAGCTGGGAGATATAATCCCTCCAGCGTGTCCTCGGTCTTCCCCGGGGCCTCCTACCAGTTGGACGTGCCCGGAAAACCTCTAATGGGAGGCGTCCAGGAGGCATCCTGACTAGATGCCCGAACCACCTCAGCTGACTCCTTTCGACAAGCCGAGCAAGCCGCCGGTTTCCGGCAGAGCACCATGGCCTCAGATTTGGAGGTGCTAACTCTCATCCCTGCCGCTTCGCACTCGGCTGCAAAACGCCCCAGTGAATGCTGGAGGTCACGGTCCGAGGAGTGAAACAGGACCACATCATCCGCGAACAGCAGAGAGGCGATCCCGAGACTCCTGAACCGGATCCTCTCCGCCCCCTGGCTGCGCCTAGATATCCTGTCCATGAAGGTCACGAACAGGACCGGTGATAAAGGGCAGCCCTGGCGGAGGCCAACACCCACCGGGAACGTGTCTGACTTACTACCGAGGAGACAAACACAGCTCCTACTGCAGGCATACAGAGACCGGATGACCCGTGACAACGGGTCCGGCACCCCATACTCCCGCAGCACCCCCCACAAAAACCCCTGAGGGACCCGGTCGAAAGCCTTCTCCAGGTCTACAAAGCACATGTAAACTGGTTGGGCAAACTCCCAGGACCCCTCCAGTAATCTTGCGAGGGTAAAGAGCTGGTCCACTGTTCCACGACCGGGACGGAATCCGCACTGGAAACCAAGACAGCCCAACAATGTCCATGGCTTTCAGCATCTCAGGGCGGATCTCATCCACCCCTGGCGCCTTGCCACCAAGGAGCTTTTTGACTACCTTAGTGACCTCTGCCAGGGATATGGGTGAAACCACCCCAAAATCTTCCGGCGCTGCCCCCTCTCCGGGGGACATGTTGGCCGGGTTTAGGAGTTCCTCAAAGTGCTCTTTCCACCGCCCGACGATGTCCCCAGTCCGGGTCAGCAGTTCCCCCCCTGCTGAGAACAGCTTGGGGTAGACCCTGCTTTCCCTTCCCGAGCCGTCGGATGGTTTGCCAGAACTTCCTTGAGGCCAACCGAAAGTCCTTCTCCATGGCCTCCCCGAACTCCTTCCATGCCCGAGTTTGAGCCTCCCCGACCATCGCAGCTGCAGCCCTTCTGGCCCGCCGGTACCCGTCAGCTGCTTCAGGAGACCCCTGGGCCAGCCAGGCCCGAAAGGCCTCCTTCTTCAGTTTGACGGCTTCCCTCACCCCCGGTGTCCACCACCGGGTTCTCGGGTTGCCACCGCGACAGGCACCGATGACCTTCCGGCCACAGCCCCGAGCAGCCGCGTCCACAATAGAGGCTTTGAACAAGGTCCACTCGGATTCCATGTCCCAAGCCTCCCTCGGGATTTGTGAGAAGTTCTTCCGGAGGTGGGAGTTGAAGACCTCCCGGACAGGATCCTCTGCCAGACGTTCCCAGTTCACCCTCACTACACGTTTGGGCTTGCCAGGTCTTTCTAGCCGACTCCCCCGCCATCTGATCCAACTCACCACCAGGTGGTGATCAGTTGACAGCTCTGCTCCTCTCTTCACCCGAGTGTCCAAGACATACGGCCGCAGATCAGATGATACGATTACAAAGTCGATCATTGATCTCCGGCCTAAGGTGTTCTGGTACCAGGTACACTTATGAGCCACCTTATGTTCGAACATGGTGTTGCTAGCACAGAAGTCCAACAACAAAACACCATTCGGGTTCAGATCGGGCAAGCCGTTCCTCCCAATCACGCCCCGCCAGGTTTCTCTGTCATTGCCCACGTGAGTGTTGAAGTCTCCCAGGAGAACTATGGAGTCGGCAGGCGGCGCCCCTTCCAGGACCCCTCCCACCGACTCCAAGAAGGTTGCTGTTCGGTGCATAAGCACAAACAACAGTCAGAGCCTTACTCCCCGCAACCCGTAGGCGCAGGGAGGCGACCCTCTCGTTCCCTGGGGAAAACTCCAACACAGCGGCGCTCAGCCGGGGGCTCGTGAGTATCCCCACTCCCGCCCGGCGCCTCTCACCTTGGGCAACTCCAGAAAAGGACAAAGTCCAACCCTTCTCCAGGAGCTTGGTTCCAGAGCCCATGCTGTGCGTGGAGGTGAGCCCAACTATATCTAGCTGGTACCGCTCCACCTCCTGCACCAGCTCCGGCTCTTTCCCCGCTAGTGAGTTGACGTTCCACGTCCCTAGAGCTAGTCTATGCCGCCGGCGATCGGCCCGCCCAGGTCTCCCCCCTGGCCCGCCGCCCGGTCTACATAGCACCCGACCCCGATAATTCTCCCTGCGGATGGTGGGTCCACAGGGTGACTGCTGCTCCATGGTGTTTTTTCGGGCTGAGCCCGACCGGGCCCCATGGGTGAAAGCCCGGCCACCAGACGCTCGCCGACGAGCTCCCCTCCTGGGTCTGGCTCCGGGAGGGTGCCCCGGTTTCCCTTGTCCGGGCAAGGTAGCTTCAGTCCGTGGGCTGCTATTCATCAGGGTTTATTGAATGGATGGTTCAGGAATGACAAATTCGGAGTTGACCTCATTGTTAAACTTGCTGAAGTTGCTGCCATGAAAACCCGATTGTTCTGCTGTCATTGTCTTCAGTCTCCAACACGTAGACACTCTGGCTGCCACCAGATTCACAAACAACAGCATCACCATGGTAATCGAGAGGCTACAGACAATGCTGACAACATTTTAACACTGTCCAAAACATGTCACATTTGGACACGTGTCTAAATGTGACTTGTGCTGTTGTGGATTTCCCCTTTTTCTGTAGCAACACCCCCCCCCCCCCCCCCCCCCCGCTCCCCCAAAAAAACTGCCATGAAATAAACACTGACTTACAGCCAAAGGGAAACCCTATCACATGTTCAATTCAATTCAGTTTATTTTGTATAGCCCAAAATCACAAATTACCAATTTGCCTCAGAGGGCTTTACAATCTGTACACATACAACATCCCTGTCCCAGGACCTCACATCGGATCAGGAAAAACTCCCAAAGAAAATGAAAAAAAAACTTTCACGGGGAAAAAAGGGAAGAAACCTTCAGGAGAGCAAAAGAGGAGGATCCCTCTCCCCGGATGGACAGAAGCAATAGATGTCATGTGTACAGATGAACAGAGTTACAACACATTCAATGAATATGAAATATGACAGAAATGTATGAATAATTAGTAGCAGGCATGGACCACAATCCAGACCTCCACAATCCATGAAACAGAAGGAGAAAGAGAGGGGGGGCAGGGCACATCAGCAAGGCCATGGCAGGAGGCAGGGCCACAGAGGCAGGAGGCATCACAAAGGAGGCTGGACCAATGAGGCCAGGCCATTGAGGCAGTAGGCACAGAGAAGGAGGCAGGGCCATGTGCAGTCAACATGTAATTAATAAATATGACGTAATAAATATGACGTAATAAATATGACGTAATAAATATGACGTAATAAATATGACGTAATAAATATGACGTAATAAAATGATATGACGGCATTAAATGCATGAAAATACAACTCACCATGACGCCGAATTAGTGGGAGCCCTGAGCTTGTTTATCTGCAACGAGCCGGTGCCATCTCAGAGTGACGGGAGACCACGACACCAAAGTGTGTTTGTTATGTTCAGTCTGCTCAGTCTGCTTTTTTTTTTTTACTAATTTTCTCTCGCTTTTGGGTTTACTAAAGCTCGCTAGCTTTTCTCAAGAGGTTACTTATACGTAATACGTGACCTCTTGAGATGTGTGACATATTTCGTGACGCACAGACGGATGTATCCGGTCCTTTTTCAAAATAAAACATTTTTACAACTTTGATCAAAACTTTTTCTTTTTCATTCACTCTTTCTGTGCGACCCGGTACCAACCGACCCGGGGGTTGGGGACCGCTGCTCTAGGGTACCCTTCTAGTGGAGACATCATGATGAGGGGGTTACCCCACCCCATGCAGCTGGTGCCATTTTGATATTTCTTTTATAGCATACTTTATTTAGTTATTATTCAAGTGTGATGAGGCACTGGAAAAGGCTAGAATAAATACACATTGTATATATCTGACTTTCTCAAAGTGTTTTATTTCTCTACTGTAACTTATTTAGGTAGGACTTGGTGAAATGCAGTGCCAGCTGAGCCATTTAGCAAAGAGGTGGTGAAAATGTGACTGATGAGAATGTGACTGATACACTAGAGCTCGATGAGAGAACGGGTGACAGGGAGGAGTCAGATCAGGTGATGGGCTGAGGCGGAAACACACTAATGACGTGTACTTTTACTAACAAGAGATGACATAATACATGAATGGGCTGTCGGCCATCGGCCAAGGTGCGACTTTAAAGTGACAGCTCCTCCTTAAAGCCTCCTCACCACCACAAAAGGCAGAGGTGTTTTCAATTCTTGCTGATTAGATCTAGATTAGGCAGACATTTAAGATATTGTAGCCATAAAAAATACCCCTTTTCCACCAAAAGTAGAGCGTACATCCCGGTTCTTCAGACACGGGAAAACACTAAAAATAGACTCCTCTCCCATCGCTAGTGGACCACCAGAAGACGTGTAACGCCTTTCTGTTCAGAAATAAATGACTGTTGACTAACGAGTCTGGTGGCTTTCAGGAGAACATATTCATTGTTTGTTTTCTACGTTAATAAATTGTCAGAATTGTCCAAATCTCTTTTTATTGTATTATCTCTGTGTGATCTGTCGCTTGCATGCGTTCATTTGTGAGTGTGCACCTCGGTGTCTGTCCACGGGTAGTCTTGCATTCTGCTGCAGCAAACGGCATAACATTTTGGGTGGCCAGGTATGGCTGCACGCTTGAGGACCTCTTGTTGTGTTCACACTTTTTTTCAACACCATTTATTGCATATTTTATACTGCCATTGACTGCCTGCTGCC
Source organism: Cyclopterus lumpus (assembly GCF_009769545.1). Classification (NCBI taxonomy): domain Eukaryota; kingdom Metazoa; phylum Chordata; class Actinopteri; order Perciformes; family Cyclopteridae; genus Cyclopterus; species Cyclopterus lumpus. The sequence continues at coordinate 23,902,733 of NC_046974.1, forward strand.
TCTTCAGTCCCTACCCTCAGCTTGGTTTAATGTTTTTGGCACGTTTGTGTGTTTTGTCTTCATGCCGATTGCCTGCATACATCACAGCTTTTTTTTTCTTTTTTTTATGAATTTCATTTATACATATGAATATTTTAGGATGCCCATTGGTGTCTAGATGGGGTGGGGAGGGGGGTATTAATTCAATCCCACGTGTGTCGTTGCATGTCAGTATTTCTAAAATGTTTACAATTTATTTTACATGGTTATGTTTAGCCACTGATGCACTGGTTTACGGTTTGATAAAGATCATTGCCTTGGTCTGATATAGAAAGTGTCTGCAGTTCCAGCGCTTTGTCCAGAGCTGTACATTATTGGGAAGTAATTTCATAATATATGATTGTCATTTCTTGGACGCAGGGTTGAACATAAAAGAGATGTCTTTTTTTTTTGCTTTTTAACTTCCCCACTGTGCATTGTATTGTGTGACAACAGTTGGATTTGGGAGACAGCCACGGTCTGGAAAGTTCACAATAAATACAAGTCCCAGGGAGAGAGAGAGCTGATGGTGCTGCTGAAGATGGAGAAAGTGAGACATAGCAGGTGTCGTCGTAATAGGAAAACCCTCTGCAGTGTTGTGTAAATGTCTAGCCTATATCACCTCCACTGGCATTTTACGAGAGGTACGTGAAATCTCACTGAATCCTCTATCCACTTTGGACCCTTTGAAGAGAAATGGAAACTTTCTTTGTTTCGGGTTCTTTATGTGTATAGTATATATAGTATGTGATTTATTATTTTTTTTCTCGAGACTCGCTGACAATTTACACCAGCGGCACCCTCCCAGTGCTCCTAGCTCTCAGTTCTCATCTCTCATCTGACATGGTTTCATTCTTAAAATATGCATTCACTGTATTTCTAAGCGGATCACTTCTAGTTCTGTCAAAATGGAAAGTTTAGTCTTTCACTTTTTAGGGCAGAAAGGTTTATTGTGACTTATTTAACACAATTAACCACAGCTATCTCCTGTATGCCTTAGTGAAATTTGTCAGTACTGATATCGTAAGACACATTTAAGGACACACCATTGGTCATATTCCGGTGCACACATGAGCAAGCATGAGAACATCGACTCATTGCGATGCTATTAATGGAGTCATACAGTAGATCTCATTTTACATTTACTTTTTGGGCCTTAAGCTGACAGAGCAACTGAAAGCGAGCAGGCCAGTGAGGGGTCACTGTATTGTGTGTAGGGGCCTAACATTTGATTGTATTTGATACATATTTTTGTCATTATCCTGGATTTTGGTTTTATTTTGAGGTACCCTGCACTCCTGTGTCCTGCATGTGTTCCACTTCCTGTCTTTGTGGTCTTTCCTCCTTTAATCTGTGGATCACCTGTGTTTGCTCAGTCTCGTCAGCCTGCCTCTGTGCCCTTGGGCTTCTTACATCAGCTTTCGGCCTGTGTCTTTTGTCTGATTAGTTTCTTGTGTATTTACAATCCTGTCTTTTCTTCTGTTGGTTGTCACTTCATGTGCTACCTTTCATGTGTGCGTGTCATGTCCGTTTGTCATTTTGCCCATTTCAGTTTTTTGGATTATCTGTCACTCACTTTTGGACTTGCCTACTTTGCAAGTTTTGGACACTTTCTTTATCAAGTCATCATTGATAATCCCTCTGCTCCCAGTGTTTGGGTACATTCCCTGTATTTTGCATTATGTGGCCCGATCCATAGACAACGTGACGTCACCGGTTGGTTTGTTGACCGCAGTTTTGAAGTCTTGAGTCTGGAGATTTGATCTTGAAATGTGTTCAACAAATGAATGGAAGTTACCATATTTGGAATGAGTGACGTAGAGACGCCGTATATGACCCTGTTTGCGGCAGCGACCTGTCAATCACAGTTACCCCGCCCCGAAAGCATACGCCGCTTTCAGTTTCTTTTTGAATGTGAACACAGTTGGGACACATCTCAGATCATAAGGCAGGTTGTTTTCCGGAGAACAAAAGTAAAAATGGATTCCGTGAGTGAATGGTGTTTTGGTCACCTTACTCCACATGCAATGAGACATCAGTGGCTTCTGCTTCTCTGGGAGATATGACAAACCCTGAAGAACCATTTTAACGGGGAGAAAACAAGGGCGGTTTAATGTTTCAATATCAATTACGTTGACATGCTTAGGTAACGGGAATAATGCACTCTTTGGAACTTTTGGTTCCGTTTTTAAAACGGTGGTTTTAAAACAATGTGATTTCCGTCCATACCAGTAAGCCTGAAAACGGATATCACATGACTATTCACGTACACTGGGCATGCGGGCGCCAGTGTAAACTGGTAGTATATTGGTTGCTTAGTTACAGAAAATACGACAGAGATCTATAGTGAAAGATCAGGCTTAAGATCCAAGACACTTAAGATCTTCCTCTATAATCTTCTTCTATATACTCAAAGCGAAAAAATAATTTTGTAAAGAAAAAACGAACACTTAGAAATCAAAACTTACTAGATTTCGGGTCAAGAAATGTGGTCAACACTTGTTTCCTCTCGGTTCTGTTGTTGTCTGTTGTCACTCGTTGCTATATATGTGTTTCAAAGCGAAGACGTAGTGGATGTAGCCTCAGCCCAGGCTTGATACTTGCTAACTAAATGTCGGGGGAGGGGAGAGATAACTTTCAACACAGAGTGTTATGGGAACCTGATGAACTCTGATACTCTCCCTTCCTCACTGTTTGTACTGGGAATAGAACAACACAATCCGATTATTACCGATTCCTCATTTAATGAAGAACCTGCTCACTTATTTATAAGCCTGAGAATCAACCATCTTGATGTTGACAACAAAACAAGTTATTGTTAGGATGTGTTCATGTGAGATTGGATAACAAAGACTCTTAATGCCTGAAAATAATGTGGGAAAATAATAGTTTTTATCTGTCTCATAACGGCCCGAACAGTACAGTGAGTCAGCTGCAAAGTTCAAAGGATCGTCACGCTTAAACCTTTCAAATATTTGAAGCTCTCGAGAAAAGACACTGTGTACAGCGTCAGGTGTGAGATTATGAAAACGAACAAGGGTATCACAATGTCTGGCTTTATGTAAATGTATTTCTTTTCCTGGATGAAATTCCAAAGCCATGAGAGACCTTGAGAAAAATGTCACAATGAGTTTAGTTGCCGGATTAAATAATTATCTTGGTTTTGCAATGATCTTATGCAAGATTGGGTTGGTTGTTTAATCTCTAAACACAAGTGAGAAATCCAGCATTTTTCTTATAAAGTAAAAGAAGATGTATGTTTTGCAAAAAACAATAAGCCTGTGTCTGTTAGGTCTGGCAAGGACAACATTTCTGCCCCCTTGAATGAACTAAGGGGATAGAGTCGGCCCTATTCTTTGCCCACCAACTTGGACAGTTAAAATGTTGTCTTTCCAAGTGAGTGAGGAGTCAGAAAAAGTCAATGGATGTGAAAAACAGTTCATGAAAGGTGTTGAAGAAATTGTGACAACGTGTCCAGCAGAGGTCCCTGAGCATGCAGCAATAGCTTTCCACCCAAAATATAATGTGGTTTGCTGAAGCAGAATGCGAGATTAGCCGTGGACAGAAACAGAGGCGCACACTCACTTACTCACTCACCGAGGGCCGTGCAGGCGCACGCACGCGACTGACCGCATGATCCTTGAGTAGATAATTAATCAAATTCATGCCTGTAGAGTGATTTCCTTGTTTATCTGTCCCTCCCTTTGTCACCCCACTCTGTTCATGCACCTGCCCGCAAACACTAATCCTTGGCCAGATTGCTTATTGTGCTTGCATACTAATCATGTTCTTGTTCTGCCTGCTGTTTCCCTGCTGACTTTGGCCCTGACTGACTTCCCACACTTGTTCTGTTTCTTTGATGTGTGTGATCACTGTGGACCCGGGACACTGGTCGCCAAACCAATTTAATGAAAAAAAAAATAGTAAGTGGACCGTGAGTTAAAAATAATAATAAAAAGTCAAACTTATGCTTAGATGTTAGATGTGGAGTTGGGGTGAACCTGGTGAAAAGAAATGTCTGCTTGATGCCCTTCATGTTAAATTTGCTTTACTTTGAAACGCCTTTGATTGTGTTTTTATCTCATACTGTATGCTTCCATGTTAAGGTGTGCTGAAAGCACGTATTCAAAAGTTTTTTTTCCAGTTCTGGTTGGCAAATGATCCAATCATGAAAACAAATAATAGCAAGGCCTCATTTACAGCTATCTTCTAGTCATTTGGTTGTACTTACTTATTGAGAGAGCAAAAGTATTCAATTAACCAGTCTTTTCAACAGGGTGAAATGTGAGGCGCCTCTCTCTGCATCCGGGGTGTTTTCATGCACCTAAATGTCAACGGGCCTGAGGCAGAGCCGAGTCTCCGAAGGGCCTCTCGTTGTTAGCCTTCACAGCGAGCGCTCCATGACAATGCAGATCCAAGAGGCCGGCGGCGGAGTCATTAACTCGCTCCCGCTGTACACTTCACTGAAGATTTTGTTCCCATAGGGTTGCTGGACAAACGGAAGAGTCCGGTCTGAAATAAATCAGTACGAGGCAGTTTGGGGGCCAAGCCTGGAATAGTTTGGGTTTAAAGGAACACCGGTGTTCAGGCTGGAATTAAACACAGACTTTTGAAAATATCTTACCTCAATCTGAAAAAAAAGAACGTTCATGTATACCACTTTCAGAGTATTTGATACGAGTACAGGCTGTGGAAAGAATGTCTTAAATCCTAGCTGTGGACGCTGCACGCGAACAAAGTGAAAAGCAAACACAAGGTTGCTGAATGAAAACATGCCCGGGCTACCTCTGACCCATATTACATGGGGGGGCGGCTGTAGCTCATGGGGGAGAGCGGTCATCCGGTAACCTCAAGTTAGCCGGTTCTATCCCCGCTCTCCCCATAGTTGCATGTCGAAGTGTCTTTGAGCTGAACCCCCAGTTGCTCCCCGGGTGCTTCACTACAGCCCACTGCTCCTTAATAACTAAGGATGGGTCAAATGCAGAGAAGGATTTACCCACGAGGATCAATAAAAGTGTACATTTCTTTCTTCTTACTATTATGATTCTTCTTGGATTCAAGGACACGCGGAGCCGCAGCCAACCTAACAGAGAAGGCCAACAACCTCTCATTGGGCACATGCATACAGACAAACTCCCAGTGAGCAAACAAGTGTCTCGGATTCCCGAACCTGCCTGTGGGTCATGCTGGATACTCCACAGGTGAAGGCCTCAGGAGGTTATCAGCCTCCACCTCGGACCCTGCTTCCGATGAGTGGATTAACCTGCCGGGACAGTTCATGCTGACTAGCGTCCGATGTGCTGGGTGGTCATTAGAATACATGTACTAATTAGGGGTGTGGGGGGGGAATCGATACAGCATAGTATCGTGATATTTTTACTTCAATAATGTATTGATAGAGGGCAAGCTAAAAGTATTGACCTTTTATTATGGAAGCTATTATTATTGAAAATGCAAATTCTGTGTTTTTCTGTCAGCGAGGTCGGCAGGAAGTTGGTCGAAAAAGAAAGACCGAGTGTGTCGGTCAGTCTCTCAACAAAATGGATTGGAGTGAGATGAACCATATTGTCAGGATCTGTAGTGTTGTGTCGTGTTTTATTTTGAAGTCCTTGTCTCTCGTGTCCTCTGTTTCTCTGCACTTCCTGTCCCTGTGATTGTCTGCCCTGTCCCTGATTGTTTCCTCCTGTGTCCAATCACCTGCACCAGCCCTCTGTATTTAAGTCCTGTTCATGTCATTCCCCTTTGTCGGTTCGTCTTGTGTTGATCGCTGAAGATCATGTGTGTGAGCCTGTTTTGTTTGTTTTGAATCCTGTTGAGCAATAAAGTTGCCTTTTCCAGTGTTGAAGGCGTTTGGGTCCAGTGTCCTGCAGCTGCGCACATAACACATATCTTATCATATGAAACAGATTGCAACACTCGGCGTATCGCAACGTGTTGAAAATCGCAATATGATCATAGCGTAACTTTAAGGCAGGGTTGGTAATGGTCCCAAAAAACAATGTTGATATTTTTGTTGAAATATGTCATTACATCCAGCCAGCAATCAATATATAAAATGCTCTCTGACATAGGAAAAGAAAAAAAACAATCTGTGGCTGTTGTGGGACGCTAATGAACCCATCCAATAAATAATAATCCGGGGCAAACTATTATTTCATTTTGAAGTCCAGTTTTCATTCAAGTTTCATTTTGGAGGCTGCGGTCCATCAGGACCAGGACCTCACGCCACACAAACAGCTTCTTCCTGTCGGCAGTCGGGCTCATGAACAGAGCCCGGGACCGGGTCCCCACTGACCCACATGAACAGAGCCCGGGTCCCACAATGACACTCTTGAACATTGCCCGGGTCCCCACTGACCCACATGAACAGAGCCCGGGTCCCACAATGACCCTCATGAACATTGCCCGGGTCCCCAATGACCCTCATGAACAGAGCCTGGGTCTCCACTGACCCACATGAACAGAGCCCGGGTCCCCACTGACCCACATGAACAGAGCCCGGGTCCCACAATGACCCTCATGAACATTGCCCGGGTCCCCAATGACCCTCATGAACAGAGCCTGGGTCTCCACTGACCCTCATGAACAGAGCCCGGGTCCCCACTGACACTCATGAACAGAGCCCGGGTCCCCTACTGACCCTCATGAACAGAGCCCGGGTCTCCCAATGACCCTCATGAACAGAACCCGGGTTCCCACTGACCCTCATGAACAGAGCCCGGGTCCCCCAAAGACCCTCATGAACAGAGCCCGGTTCCCCCAATGACCCTCATGAACAGATCCCGGGTCCCCCAAAGACCCTCATGAACAGAGCCCGGTTCCCCCAATGACCCTCATGAACAGATCCCGGGTCCCCCACGGACTGACTCTGTCATCCCCAGGACAATTTCCTACCCGGTCACTTCACTTCACTTTAAATACACATGTCACTTTAAACCTACACTTACTTACACTATTTAAAGTACTGTTACCTGCCTGTGCACTTTATTTTATATTTTATATTCTTAATTCTTGCACTGTGTTGATTGTTGTTAATGTTATTGTCTATTGTTGCACCACCCGCCATGACAAATTCCTTGTATGTGAAAACATACAACATTTTCTGATTCTAAAAAATGTAGCACACCATCTTAATAATACTAATTTGGTAGCATGTACAACTTTAGTGCAACATATCCCCAAATGAAGTTTACAGTTACAGTTAAAAACAGTTGATTGCACACTGGGCTTGGAGCAGTTGCCGTGAACATCGTGTCTTGGTCTCCGTCCCCCCGAAACACAAAGAGAAATTCCTAGAAGAGACCGGCACAGAGGTCTCAATGTGTGGGACACAATGTCATGCAGCCACGAGACAGAGGGGGGGCATGTGCCACTTTAAGAGCACAGCCTCAGACACGTAACACAACACAGCTGAACTGTCAGAGTTGGCCTATTTATACCCGGTTACAGTAAGTTCACCTTTTTTTTAATTTAAAAGCAGTCATGAGCCCCCCCCCCAACTCCACCCATCCTGCTGGATTGAGATAATTGAAGTAAAAAAGATAAGCATGTCAACCATCGCACTGATAACGGGTGCGTCTCCCCCCTCCCCACTGTCCAAAACAGGACGCTGTCCCCTACCGTGATTTATGTTTAAAGCACACAAACATTACGTTAAATAACCCTTTCTTAAATTAATTTTTGTACCCTCACTGCCCTATAAAGCGACCCGTCATGTCAGGTTTTGAATACCTTCTGTTGATTCAGTGCTTGAAAGAAACATGACGCACTGAAACCCGAGCCGTTGCTCTTTGACAGCTTTGGACTATATAAAGACGTGTTGCAGCGATGCACCTCTGAACCCCCTCAAATTGTCCACACACACGCACACCTTCTCGCCACATACTTACCTCGGCGAAACCCCTTCCACTTATTTAGTTTTCCGTGGGGATTCACTCAGGAGCATCCTCACGGACTTGTTAGCATTCATGCGGCGCATCTGACAAGAATGGCCGCTCTGTTTCTCTCCGATCAATCAGAGGGCCCCCCTAAAGGAAAAACGCGGCGCCCTCAGAGCGCCAGCACCTCTGTCTACGCTGCTCCTGTGGTGTCTGCAGGACTCGGGGTGTGATTCCGGGCACAGGGATACCTAGAAACTGGGCCTTGTGGTCGGTGCCAGTTTCCATGGTTTCCCCTCTCGGCCTGTCAAAGGGAGGTTCTCTGGCGTCCCCCCCCCCCCCCCCCCCCCCCCCCCCGTGAAAAGATGGCTCTGTGTGTCCTGAGGTCCCGAGCCGTCCAGTGAGAGCACAACTCGTCTGTGACTGGCTGAGTTGGGGTTGGGGGGGGGAGTAAACACAGAATAAGCAAGTTTGGGTTCTGGTTCTGGCTCAGCGCCACGGATCGGTCGGGGGACTCAGTGGGACCGGTTGCAAAAAGAAGAATCCTCCTATCCTTCAAAGATGTTTTCAGAAGAAAAAGCAATATTTCTTTTTTTGCAGTGTAGTTTAAGTATGACTCACCTCTTGTCAATCCTATTGGCACTCCCTCTGCTTTCTTTCTCAGGTTAAAGTCAATGTACACACAAGGTTGGACGCTTCTGTTTGACGTGAAACACCCACAATGAGGATAAGCGCGTCCGAAACTAGATTATACAAATTATCACTGGGTTGTGAAAAACATCTTAGAAAATGTAATACTTCATCTCATTATGGAGAACTACTTTCTCACGTAGTCACAACACACGATATCGGGGAAATTACTGTGCAAGAAACCAGGCGGTTTATAATTCCACCATTTTTTTGAATAGGACTACAAAAGCCCAATTGTACCGCCGAGATTAAAGAAGCTGACCGGTCTGATTTCAAAGGGACAACCAGTATCACCAGCCTTTCCAGTTGCATTTGTTTCTCGAACTCCTTTCGGATGCTGGTAACAGTTACACCAGCGAGAAGCTGCTCATGCCTTGGACTAATTACACAGGAGACAATTATCAGCCTGCGTTTCTTGAAATTCCACTTTTTCCTTTCAAGGACGTCGCTGTGTGTTTAAAGAGACAGTGAGAGATGTTTCGTACCAGCTGTTCTGATGTGACAACTGGTAAGAAAATCCATTGTGTTGACCACGTTGGGTGTTTCCGTCTCTCAGCTGAAACAATCAGGATTTTCAGTGTTCAGAGAACTGTGTTACGGAAAAAGGCCGATCCCTGTTTCCTGCTGGGTGGCCTTTGTGCCCCAATATTTAATTCAATTCAATTCAGTTTATTTTGTATAGCCCAATATCACAAATTACAAATTTGCCTCAGAGGGCTTTACAATCTGTACACATACAACATCCCTGTCCCAGGACCTCACATCGGATCAGGAAAAACTCCCCAAAAATAACCTTTCACGGGGAAAAAAGGGAAGAAACCTTCAGTAGAGCAACAGAGGAGGAGCCCTCTCCCCAGATGGACAGATGCAATAGATGTCATGTGTACAGAATGAACAGCATTACAGAGTTACATAAACACATTACATGAATATGACAATGTATGAATGGACCTCCAATCCATGAAACAGAAGGAGGTAAAGAGGAGGGGGGGGCGGGGCGATCAGCAGGGCCAACGCGGGAGGCCGGCTCACCAGGCATCAGTCTATGCGATGTGAAGTCACAAAGACTCTGGGGAGGAAGCAGAGTTAGTTAGGTGCAATGAAGAGATTTAAATTCATCCATAACTAGAGAGAGAAAAGGAGATAGGTGCTCAGTGTATCCTAAAACATCCCCCAGCAGCCTATAAGCCTATAGCAGCATATCTAGGGGTTCGACAAGGGCAAACCTGATTCAGCCCTAACTATAAACACTATTAAACAGGAAAGTCTTAAGTCTATTCTTAAATGAGGTGACTGTGTCTGCCTCCCAGACTGAAAGTGGAAGCTGGTTCCATAAAAGAGGAGCTTGATAACTGAAGGCTCTTGCTCCCATCCTACTTTTTAGGACTCTAGGAACCACAAGTAGCCCCGCATTTAGTGAGCGCAGCTCTCTAGTGGGGCAATATGGTACTACAAGCTCCTTAAGATAGGATGGTGCATCACCAATCAAGGCTTTGTAGCTGAGGAGAATTTTAAATGTGATTCTTGATTTTACAGGGAGCCAGTGCAGAGCAGTTAATACAGGAGTAATGTGATCTCTTTTCTTAGTTTTTGTGAGTACACGAGCTGCAGCATTCTGGATCAACTGGAGGGACTTAAGAGACTTATTAGAGCAGCCTGATAATAAGGAGTTGCAGTAATCTAGTCTAGAAGTAACAAATGCATGAACCAGCTTTTCTGCATCTTTTTGAGACAAGATGTGCCTGATTTTTGAAATGTTACATAGATGAAAAAATGCAGTCCTTGAGATTTGCTTCACATGGGAGTTAAAGGACAAGTCCCGGTCAAAGATAACACCAAGATTCTTTACAGTGGTGTTGGATGCCAGGGCAATGCCATCTACAGAAACCACATCACCAGATAATTGATCTCTGAGGTGTTCAGGGCCCAGTAAAATAACTTCAGTTTTGTCTGAGTTTAACATCAGGAAGTTGCAGGTCATCCATGTTTTTATGTCTTTAAGACATTCTTGAATGTTAGCGAGCTGGTTGGTCTCCTCTTGTTTGATCGATAGATATAATTGAGTATCATCTGCATAACAATGAAAGTTGATGGAGTGTTTCCTGATAATGTTGCCTAAAGGAAGCATATATAAGATAAATAAAATTGGTCCAAGCACAGAACCTTGTGGAACTCCGTGATTAACGCTGGTGGTCATTGAGGCTTCATCGTTTACAAATACAAATTGAGATCGATCTGATAAATAGGATTTAAACCAACTTAGTGCGGTACCTGAAATGCCAATCGACTGATCCAGTCTCTGTAATAGGATGTCATGATCAATGGTGTCCAGAGCCCGGGTCCAAAGTTCCAAAAAACCTGCTAATAATTCAAACCAAAAACACTTAACGGGGCCGTGAAAGGAACATACTGTTTGCACCTTGTCCGGTGAGTCCGGAGCAGCTGCTGGTGGTAACTCAGCATCTTGCTCCGGGGTCGTGTCAGTCTGTCAGTAGTTTGCTGCCACGATGGCCGGGATCTCCGTGTTGAAGGACATGCGGCGTGACGGGTCACTGGGCTTCCGCCGCAGCATTCCCCAGGAATTGCCCAGCTCTCCTTTGCTCCGAGTGGCTCAGGTGAGCCGTGAGTGAAGTTCATCCGTGCACTCGTCTTTAACGCAGACCCAAGGGCAGATGTGGTTTTCTTATTAATAAAATGACCTTTTGCTAACTTTTTTCCACAAAGAACGCAGTTTTCCAGGCAGAAAAGTTCCTCTACGCCTACACAGAACGCAGTTGTTATTATCTTAATACCGCTACGCGTACAGTGATTCCCTTCAGGATAATACAATTCTTAAACAGGCACAGGGGGGTGGGGGGTGGGGGGGATGCTGGGAATACTCACCACAGTGTTCGAAAACGGGCTGACTCGGCTCATACCGGCAGCTTGAATGCCTGACTTAGCGCTCGCTCAACGGCTCTGTTTCCACTGTGGCCTCTGGGAGGAAAACAAGAAGAACACCTGGGCCTCCCCACATCGTGGCAGATGGAGGAGCGACCACACGCCCACTCAGGAGCCGGAGTTCTCCGCTCGGTGGGGCCAAACATAACAATAACCACTCGTGGCGCCGGACAGCGCTTGCACGCTGCTCTGCGCTCTGCAAGAAGGAACATATGAGGAGATGCACGGTGGTCACCTCACAGTAAGAGGGGCCCGGGTTCGAACCCCGATCCCAGACGGTCCTTCTGTGTGGAGTTTGCACGTTCTCCCCATTCTACCCTCCGGGTTCTCCGGCTTCCTCCGACAGACCAAAGACATAAATTGCCCGTAGGTGTGAATCTGAGCGTGAATGGTTGTCTGTCTCTATATGAGCCCTGTGATATGTGAACCCTGCTTTCACCCTATGTCGGGTGGGATCGGCTCCAGCGACACCGCGACCCTAAATAGGATAGGCGGGTCCGATAATGGGATGGAGAGGAACGTATGAGTGGTTTTCAAATTTCCTACACCTCACAAGTGCCAGCAGCCTCTTTTTTTATGTTTGTTTTATTCAGGCCATCACAGTATGGGGATGAGCTTGCAAACACTTGAAACTTGAGGTAGGTTGTGGCCCAGTCATATTATGATAGTTATTATGATAGTTATATCTATGACTGGGCCACGATCTACATCAGAGGTTAAAGGGCTCAGACTTGCAGAGCGATCGGGTCAGTCAATCCATTTCGAACACATTGAGGTGCATCTGTCTCGTGTTCAGGCCCCTTCAATCAGTTGATGCTGGGTAACATCTGGAGGAATCATTGCAGGCAGAGAGCTCCAGGAGAAAATGGCGGTATTCTCCCTCCCTCTGCTGGACGTGTGCAGGCAGTGCTGCTCTCAAAGCTAAACTCGAACACCAATTATGTTTGATAACAGGCAGCACCTTCAATAACACATTTCTTTCTTTTTTTTTGGTGAATGTTTCTGATTTTTTTTCTGTCTTTCAAACGAGATTGAGAAAGTCTTCTCCATTTCTGTTTTTTTTTCTTCGAAAGTGTATTTAATCTGATAACTTTGTTTTGGGGCAAGCTAAACACACTTACAATAAAGGTTCAGCAGTTGTTGTTGTTGTTGTTGTTGTTGTTGTTGTTGTTTTTACTGGAGACCGTTATTTAAAAAAAACGCATTGAATAAAACACAAAAAATGTGGTAACAGTTAGACCACCGGAAATTAAATGAATTACTAGAAACAAGAAAATAGGATTGTGTACGTGCTTTTGTTAATGTTACACAGTTGCACTATTTAATATGGAGATAAACAGTGAGATGTATTTATTCAATTAATTCAAATAGGAAACTAGCATATTGTCACACAGATTAAACCCACGGTCGTTATTACAGTCTTTTAGACCCTTTACATAATGTTAGTATGATGTTGACCCGAACTACTGTGTAGAAACCAAACAGTGACCTGAGACGTAGAACGCTAAGTGGAACAATTCCAAGAGAATTTACAGCATCATTCATCGGTTCAGCAAAAAGTTGGAGGTGAGAATAATTGACCACAAATGTCGGTGTAAAAAAAACAGAGACTAGGATTCAGCGTGGTCCATGCAGCGTATAGTTAATTAGACGGTGGACTTTCAAATTAATTCACAGTTTGTTTGATTCAAAAGAACATCAGTCACATTGGTCCTACACAGTAATAGGATTTTACGTTAATGGAATCTGTTGTGAATGATTCCAATTAGACAGTTAAAACGGTGGCAATACTTGTGTTTACCACACACCTACAACCATTCACAGCTTATTGTGGGCCCTTGAAATAAAACCATATGGGACCTTATTAGCTGAAATATAACATCAGTGTGATTTAGCTGCTCCGTTTCACCAGGTTAAAATGTAATAATAATCTTGAATTGAGGTCCATTTAGGGATTTTTGTTTTATATTTTGTTTATGCTTCCAGTCACATCACACAGCCTTCCACAGCTGATGGTGTCATTATGCTGCCATAAATTGTCATTACGTGACCCCTGCATGTAGCAACTTAGCTATATCCACGACGACTGCGAGGTGTAGTTAGAATCTCCAATGTAAATTAGTATAATTGACCTTGAGTTACAATCATGTTGGGGGGGGGGGGGGCAAATTACAGTTTCCATTGTCTGGTTTTCTGCTATTTATATAAAAGGGGGCCCATTCTCTTGGATGTATTTCCGGGATATCAGAGCAGAGATAATAGGTATGACAAGATCCAAACCCGCCTTCTCCCGAAGGTACGGAAGCCGAGACCGCTACATTAAAACGTCGTTTATTAGTGCATTTTTCGCGTGTAGCCGAATCAATGAATAAGTAGAGCAACATTTACTTATGACTGCACGGTCTGCTCACCCGGAATACAACGCGTCGGAGCAGCACCGGAAGTCACGGAGGCTACCCCTCTCGCTCCGCCGTATACTTTTATTCTTTGTACGCGTGAGGCGGACGTCGGCTTTTGGAGGACAGGTAATGCGCCGAGGTTATCCACGGCATCGGTTCATCCGAATCAAATCATGTATTACTGGACCACATTCACCCGAGACACGGACTTCACCATTCAGCCCTACATATGATTATATGTTGGTGCGTTTGCAATGGCTTCCGTTTTTTTCTTCTTCTGATCTTTTCGGTGTTTTCCGAAGCAAATAATAAGTTAAGCTACAAAAGCGTTTTATTTAACGTGAAGCGAACTTTACTTCCACCACAGCCCACTTAGCTCGCAGCACTTCCTTGAACGGCGTTCAACTAGAAATAGGTCGCTAACGTTTAAATTAGCTTTACGCCGACATTGTGGAAAGCACAACACGTGTTGGCTCTTATACAGCTGGAGCTCACAGCTAGCTAGCTAATATCAGTTCATCACGTGACGCTCTGTAGTGGCCCTTATTCAAGGGTTATGCAATTTGTTTTGTTCTTTAATATATGAAGCTTTTAACAAGCCACGATGTTGGTGTACAACGAGCCAGTAGAGGGCGCCATGGTACCGTTACGCATGTAAAGAAAGCTGGGTACCACTTTCTAAATCGCCCATAATGAAGGTTTTATGGATGATGGTGTTATAAACCATTCCTGTTTTTTACCCTTTACTAATACGTCATTTGCCCGTTTTTGACACATTTCTCTGGCTGGTAAATCACATTAAATCTTTAATTGTAAATGTTAATAATTTGTTGAAAATATTTTTGATCCAGATGCTCTGCAGTATTGTTCTACAAAATCAGAGGTCAATTTTAACTTTTAACTGGTCAACTAAGAAGCACACAATCTGAAGGAGGATAACCTACCAACCCCAAATTTAGCATTTATTAATACCGTACCTATAAAATATTTGTCAATTATTTACTAAACATGTATTAAGCCAGCAGTTAACAACTGGCCATTTTACCCGTCACCTGTTGCGTATCTGAAGAAAAAAATAACGAGGAATATAACAAATGTTTCAAAGTTTCTCTCTTCTTCGTTGTAGGTAGGACAGACAGACTCAACCAAAACATGTAAGAGCCTCTCAAACACAACAGAGTGTTGGGTGTTATTACTTTTGAGTAATACACTAATATATATATATATATATATATATATATATATACATTTATTTATATATATATATTGCTTTTCTTTTGAAGGTCAGGGTTGAAACATCACATGTCGCTGCCTCTGTCGGTGGGCGTCCTGTTGGTGGGCCTCCCGTACTCCATCTCTCTAGCGGCCCAGTGGCTTTATGGCTGGCCCAACAAGCCCGGATACAAGAAGTACATAGAAGCTCTGAAACCACGGTAACTTGTAAAATACCGTAGAGCTCTTCCTGTTGTTTTACTCATTAAGAAGAGTCAGTTATTAACCCTCTTTTTCCCCCCATCTTTGGCCTTTTCAACAGACGAATATACTGTTTGACCAGAGCTGTGCTGGAGACTCTCAAATATCTGCAATATGGGAGACTTTACTTTCAGTGGAAGTCGTGGTACAAGAATGAGGATAACCGCAAGCACTATGAGAAGGTACGTTCACCATGAGTCACAGTAGAAGTGTCTTTTCCATCGTAGGGGGTCAGACACTTTATTAAGTATTTAGAATGGAATAATAATTATCACACTGTTAGGTTTTCTGATCAGATTCCAACACTTGACTCGATGCGGTTCCTGGAAAATGAGTTCACAGTTTTGTCTGTTCGGACACAAAGGGCATCACATTCGGCCGCCGAAGCAACAAGCTGGACTTATACCACCCTCCGAATGTGGATCGGTCCAAAGAGGCGCCCGCACCGCTGGTGGTGTTCATCTACGGAGGAGCATGGGGCTCCGGGGACCGATCCATTTACTGTCTGCTGGCGAGGCAGATGGCCGAAGAACTGAGCGCAACTGTCATTTGTCCGGATTACTGCGTCTATCCAAAGGTGGGAGAACAGCACACACTGTACTCTGATTGGATTGTTAGATATGTGGGTCAGAATTGTAAAGACGTATAATTTAAAGCGGCAGATAAGGAAATTGAATCCTAAATGTCACTGACTGCTGGTTCCATCTGATTGCTGATCCAGACGAATGTTTTGGGCATGGTCCAGGATATTGCTGACTGCTTGGTCTGGGCCCAAGAGAGTGGACAGAAGTTCAACTTTGACAAAGTAAGAAATATGTATGTATGCTTGAGAAAACTTTCAGATTGTAAAACAGTAATATTGACCATTTATTATAAAACCGTGAAGGAACATTTTTTATAGGGTTCACAAATTCATATGAATACCTGTAGGTAGTCTACATTTTCCTAAAAAGATAACCACTAGTCAATTTTCATGCAACATTTAAAGTGTAACAACCCCCCCAAAAAAGGGGGTCAATGTTAGCTAGCTAACTAGACAGTGGTTAGCTAGCAAACAGTTTTCTTGTTGTGTGGACTGATGTGTCTGAAGAAATAAAGTTGAATAACTAAATACGATTTTTATGTGTGCAGTTCTCACAGTTCAAACTCATAACATGAATACATTTTCAACCCTATTTATTTATTTTTCCACTTGACCCAATCAGTCTAATCAGTTTCTAATGAAGTAACAAACTAATGTTGTTGGATTACTGATCCACAGTACAGTGTTCAGTGTAGATGATATGCCATTACACATGTCTTGGTTTTTTCTGCCATTCACAGGACAACATAGTATTAATTGGCCATTCGGCGGGTGCTCACTTGTGCGCACTGACCGCGCTGTTTCTCATCGATGCAAGAGAGGAGCTTTTCATCGAGGCAAGCAAGCAGAGGGATGTTATCGTGGCAATAAGAGGAGTCATCGGTAAGCACCGCCCTAGTTTCAGTGACAGTTGGGATCGTGTTCCGTGCTTCAGTAAACTCAACTTTAACACGTTTACTGCCTTTGTGGCACTCATGAATGTTCATGTTTTGATTGAGGACCTTATTCTATTTAATAAGTTTTTTTTCACAATGAAAAATGTTATTATCTTTCAATCTTATATTTTCCTTGGATTCATTGCTGGCATTTTTAAATTCTATTAGTATTTATTTATTGTTAATTCTACATGTTTCCCGGACAGGTCTGAGTGGCGTGTACGACATCATGGACCATTATGAGCACGAGCAGAAGAGAGCAGTGGAGTACGTGTCCACCATGCATAAAGCCATGAACGGAGTGGAGAACTTCCCATACTACTCACCGACACACTCACTGAAGCAGCTGAGCCGGGAGAAGCTGGACAGGTGAGAAAAAAACAAAAAAAGACCTTCATGAAACCTTTAACACCTATTATTATTATTATTATTATTATTATTTATTTATTTATTTTATTCACCCACGATCTTCTCTCTCCCCCCTCCCCTTGCCAGAGTGCCTCCTTTCGTTTTGCTCCACGGGACCGATGACATCATCGTGCCCGCCGAGTCGTCCGCGAAGTTCTCCGACCTCCTCACCTCGCTGTCCGTGAAGGTGTCGCTCTACCTGCTCCCCAGGGTCGACCACACCGAGATCGTCACCGACCTCATGGTGCCGGGCCGCCGCTTCTACCACCCCATCTACAGCTGCATCCAGCAGGAGTACAGGAAGCTGCTGGGGGCCTGCTGACAACACGTCAGATCATCCATTTTTCACTAGTGTTTACTGGTTGTGCCATACACTTACTTTATTTATATCGCCTGCTCTTCATAACTCAACATGAATCATACGTAGCCTTGATTTTTTTTTTACTCGATTGGGATGACATTATCATGAGTTATGTTTTTTTAATTCGATTATAATTTAGTAAATATGAGAGTTTGCGTCTGATTGACTTTTGAATCGACGCTCTTGAGAAAGAACATTCCTTGCGGACCGCGGTCTGGCTGACATCACGCTCATATTGTCTTGGAGATGTCAGCCAGTTTGAAGAGAACTGAAATGAATTCTTAACAGTATTATGAAAGAACACCGTGAAGCGTACTAATACATAATGCTAAAAGAGGAGTACAGTTACGACATGTCTTAATGACACTGCAAACATTTTTTATTATGTTTTTATGAAATGAAATTGTAATATATTTTCTTGACTAACTATTTATTCATATTAGACATTTGTTCTGTCTTTATGAATTGACTACAAATCTCTCGCGATACTATATATTATACTTATATTTGTTTGCCAAGCAGCAGCACTTACAGTAAGCCAATATAAACAATTACAAACAAATTATGTATATTGTTAATCACAATTGTATGCTTTATATATGAAAGTACATTGTTTTTACCATATGCTTGTTCCGTACATTTAACAGATATCGTCAGTAAAGGTAGGTAATAATTGGTAGAAAACCTAAATATACTTTGTTGCAAACGTACAAAAATCCATTGAAGCAGGCAATATCATGTAAGAACATGCACATGACTACATTAAAATACATGCAGTCTGAACACACTAGCATTTCATTAAACATGTATCTACATAATATACATACATATACATTTATTACATAAATGCTGCGGGGACTGGGCATAAACTGGAAATTACAATATTCATTGTTTTCCTTTGGCGGTTAGAATGTGTCAGTGGTGCCCAGATTATACTGAACTAAAGCTACAACCTTTTTCACATGTGCTATAACATAAAATCCCTATGCATATTGATTAGTATCTATTGTATGAAAAGGATTGAGCCATGAAGGAAGGCAGAATCATATCTTGTTGATAAGAAGTGGACAAAGTTTACGTGACATTCGTGGAATGCCGTTTTGAAGCCTCAAGAGAAGTAGTCATTTTCTCATCGACTTCTATACAATCTTATTTTTGCAACCAATCAGTTGCCCCATTAGAAACAATGCAGGTTAAAGGAACTTTCACTGTAGCTTCGCTTTTCAGACCCGGAGGTCACCGCCTGTCCAGAATCTTATATAAAAGCAAGACCCTCCTCAGCTTTATTAATATTTCCATTTGATTTGAAAATGTAGCCACTAGTCATTTTAATCTAAACTTTTATTACAGCCGCCATATGCGTGAACTGAAAAAAAATTTCAAATATTGGGGAATTATGAACATCATTATTTCTTGTTACCTAACTTTGTCTTTAGTTTTCTCAAATACTGTACAGTAAAATCTCATAAAAATAGACATAGACATAGAAGAGGTCCTCGTGAACAACAAACCAGAGGCAATAGAATATAACCTTTTAAAGATGTGCTTTAATAACAGTTCAAATATTGGGAAATTAAGAATATTTATCTTTTCATTTGAGCAAACTTTGCCTTTAATTTTCACAAAAACTACTGTAAAATCTCTATAAAATAGACATAGCAGGGGACCTCATGAACAATACACCAGTGAAAATAGAATATAACTTGTTAAGGATCTGCTTTAATAACAATTATAATATTGTGAAATTATGAATAGAATCATTGAATTTGAGCTGACTTTCAATTAAAAACAGTACAGTAGTGTAACTTCATCCATCCATCCATCCATTTTCAATACCGCTTATCCTCATTAGGGTCGCGGGGGCGCTGGAGCCTATCCCAGCTGACATAGGGCGAAGGCAGGGGACACCCTGGACAGGCCGCCAGTGTAACTTCATATGTTATTAAAATATTATGTCATATAATGTCCAAAATAATGTTGTTTTTGACTTTTTATATTAAAATTTGACAAAACATTGCTTAAATAAGGGTCTATCTCCGTGTTTTTGGGACGTACAAGCCTCTGTACCGTAACACCATAAAGAGAGGTGCATTACATTTTAAGCGGCGGTTCACTTGACCGAGTAGCTCACATGACGGCAGTGCTGCCTCACAGAGTCCAGTCCACTTCGGGCTGCAACAGCTTCACAGCTCAACTGTTGAGTTGGACGGCACCGACGCGCGAAGAAGAAGTGGGGGGGAATCATGTCTGTTAAAATGTACCGCACGTGTCTGTAACATTCGTGTTCCCACCGGGAGAACAAAGATGGACCCTGTTGTGAAAAACACCCAGGAGAAGAAGACGAAGTTGTGGCTCCGCGGTCTGCTTTGGTGGTCGCTTCTGCTCGAGCTGGCGTCGGGAGGTAACAACTTTTCTTTTCTTTTTTCGTCTTCAACAAGAAAACAAACGAGAGAGAAACTCATTGTATGGTGTTTTCAGTCCCGATGTGTGAATCCCGTTAGCGTATCAACATATTTGATCACATTGACGAGGTTGTTCCAGGTGTTTGTAGTTTACCGAGGAATCACTTTCACCCTGAAGGCTACATGAGATTGCCCGGGTTATAACGACCACTTCAATGGTCGCGACAAATTATCGTAAATGTAGTTGTCTTTTTTTAATGGCTGACAGTGATTCGCTTCACATGGAGGCTACAGTAGATACTTTCTGTATGAAATGTAATAGCAGACTCACTTACCGAGGATAGTTACATGTTTTCTCGACGCGACGTTGTGGCGCCGTATGAGGTTCTCAGGTCTTTTAAAAAAAAAGTTAATCTCAACAACATTAATACAATTGTGAATGAAGTCTGGCTGTTGGCTGTTTGTCTGCAGCCATTCATTCACACAGCAACAACAGATGGTCGTTTTTTAAAATAGCTTTTTAGGGAGCTTGATTCTGCAAGAGTTTTTCAATTTAATGTGGCCAATAACATCAGTATTTATCTCAGAGACATGACCTGGGATAATCCGTGCACGCACAGGCGCTTACCTTGTCACAAGGAGCAGTGCAAATGGGGCTGCGATGCCCGTGGGAACATCTTATTGACAACACTACACTCGCATTAAAGTCAAAGAAATGGACAGGCGTTGAGAGATCTACGGGGTGGGCTTGGATGCTTTTTTCATGAGTCACAGCTTCAGATGTATGTTATTTGCATCCATGTGGGCATTCATTGGCCTCTCTGGTTTATTTGATTCCATGCATGTGTCATCTAAATTCAGCGTTCATGCAGGCTCTGCCTCACCATATCCTCACCTCAATGCATGTGCGTATATATATCTCCATCTCCATACATGCATCCGCATGCCAGAGTGCATGACAAGTCAACAAAAACTGTACAGGCAGTGACAAGCACTGGACTTAGCCCTCAAATTAAATGTAAGCGGGTGTGTTCGCTAAAAGGTCACTGGCTTTGTTGTTGAATGGACGGTTTGTGTAATCCCCCCCAAGAAAAACCCAAATGTCCCTGACACACAGAAACGGCCCCTGCAAACATGTAGATTACAGAACAACCTCCAAACACCTCTTGTGTTTCTGCTTATGTGTGGGTATTGTTTTCTGTCTGTGCACCCTGCTCTTTCATTTACATACCTCCACCTCCTTCCCTCCCCCCCAAAAAAGTCCATGTTTCAGCATGTGAGAAGTCCAAAAACAAAACCGGCCCAAAAAGACCCTGACATTTTCTTTCCATCTTTTCTCCCAGCTTTTCAAGAATCCAGCAAACTATGGGCAACAACCTTTTTATGTTTGTTGTGGCTCTAACCAAACATGACGCTCAATCACAGGGCTTTAACGTCACTGCTCAAACCACCGAAATACAATTGAGCATGCATGTCCATCCCTGTGAATCTAAGGGAGCAAATGTCATTGCATTCCTCTTGGCCAGTGTTTTAGTTTTTTGGGGAAATGCTGAGCCCCCCCCCCCCCCCCCCCCCCCCCCCACACACCCTTTTCACTGTTCTACAGAGAGCAAGTCAGATGAATGAACAAGATGTATTTATGAGAAAGGACAGTAAGTGCAGTCAGCCTGACTCAGAGTGAGGATGAGTAATGCTGGATGCTGTTCCTGTGGGCCAATCGATACGTTTGTTTACAGCTGGATTTAACAGTTGCTAAAGGCCCATTACGCCTGACAGCTCTGTTAAAGCTCATTAAACAAACAGAAGGAATAACTATCCTATTATTTTTCTATATAAATATAATGTATATATTGAGTTAGAGAAATGAATGATGTTACTTATTCCCTATTTTTTTCTCTAAAGAAATATATATATATATATATATATATATTTATTATTATTATTAGAATTTTTTTTTTTTTAAATGTATTTATTTAGAGAGAAGAAATCTGTATATATATATATATATATATATATATATATATATATATATATATATATATATATATATATATATTCAACTTTGTCCAGCTTGTTAACTTGTTTGCCCTTTTACTTTATTATTCAGCCGGGGCACATTTCTGTGTGAACTGGTGCAAAACAAGGCTACTTTCTGGGTGCGCACAAATGACCACCAGAGCCGGCGGAAGGGAGCGACCATGTGAGGTTCATTGGACAACATGTAGCTACTTAATAAGCCGTTTGACTAGAAATGTATTTCATGGTGATAGATAACTAAACAAGTCTGACTCAAAAGACAAGCTCACTTTGATTCACGGCTGCGGGCTTGGTAAGGTATTCATTTTGTTCATGAATAGGATGAGGGGGTCAGGAGTGGAGGGCTGCAAAGGTTAAATCAGTTGAAGGAAAATTAATAATTCATTTATTATTTCAATTCACTGTTCAAGCAACATATTCACTGGTTCCAGCTTCTCAGTTGTGATAATGTACTGTTTCTTTGTCTAATGGTAAAGGGAACGCTGTCTGTCGTAAAAAAATATTTTCTGGTATTTTATAGATAAGCCCATGATGTGGGATTTTACCATCTGGTGTTGAAACTGGGCCGATATATCTGTCTGTTGGGGGGCAGATTTGTTTGTCTCAAAGTTACAAAAAACGTATTTTGTAAATGGGCGATGCACAAAGGCCGAGTCTGTCTGCACGCAAGCAAAAATGTCAAATCGGCCAATTATTTCAAGAAATCCTGGGAGATGAGGAGAAACAAACCACTCTCTCTTCTACCAATCGGTATTCTCTCTATCTCATATTTTATTATTTTATTTTATTATATATATATATTATATATTATATTATAAATAATTATTTATTTTCTTTATATATATATATATATATATATATATATATATATATATATATTTATAAGTCAAAGTGTATGTTGTAATGGCTGTTTTTTCTTTTCTTCTTAGCACAGGATGTTTGACACGAGTGAAACTTGATCTGTATTGTCTTCACTTCAGTCTCTCTGCAATCAGCTCCTGCTGACGTGGCCTGAGGGCTAGCTAATTCACGCTGCTCGATCTGTACAGATTGGATTCAGTCGAGCCAATTGGTGCATTAATCCTTTTCAGGAGTTCCAACAATGCATTAACTCACATTAACTGTAACCAGCCTCCCCGTTGAGTCACCCTGTTCCATTAGTGGTGCGCTGTTCTTGCCAATTAATGAATCATTCAAGTTTCTTAGCGAGAGGCCAAAGACGTCCGTTAACCGTTCTTTTTTCATAATATGCGTGGGAGCTGCAGAGCTCGAGTGCTGCTGGTGCGTGGGCACGAGGGCTCGGATGAGAGCGCTTCAGAGCGCGTTAGGCCAGATTACAGGGTTGATGCGAGATGGCTGTGGGGGGTGAAACAGCTGGGCCTGTCCGCCACAGTTGTTTCTGGCATTGCGTGGACGTCAGGGCCTTTCATGTTCAGGTTGAAGGTTCCTGTCGGGGCAGGACAGGCCCAAACACGTCTGACTTCCCCTCCTGAGCTCCCCGATCCTCCTCCTCCTCCTCCTCCGTTGTGGCATTAAAGTCAAATACCTTTAAAGTGTAAAAAACAATCATCCCTACTAATCTGGACGGTCGGCAAACAACTTTCTCTGAGAGCCACAAAACAAGCAGACGCGCATAAAAAAAAAAACCCCACCTGCCATTCTATTTAGTTTCATCCTAAAAAGAAGGTTATTACTCTACAATCTAAAAGTGTTTTCATCATTGCACTCTTGTCGAACATGTAAACTACCAGCACACAAACGCAGCAGGCCACCCAGGAAGGGTGAAACCCAGCAGAGAATCTTACAAGCATTCTTTTAAATCGGGGTGAGGTATAATTTGTTGCGCTGTATGTGTGTGTTTATCTTTGTGCGTGTGTTTATGGGTGCGAGTGCTTCCCGCACACATAGGCTCCACTTGTATAGAACAACCCGGATGATAAGTAGCCTGACTTTTACATCTAAATGTTACACGTTGGGCGATATTAAGAGCACAATGCTTGGCTTTACTCGCTCGGTGTTCCCTGCTACTGTACTTTCTGTTCCGTTTTTTAAATCCTCCCGCCACCACCACCATCACCATCTCCCTAATGTCTCTTTCTCCAGTTTCCTTCTACGGAGACGGCTTTGTGCAGCTCAAGGCGACCGAGTCGTCCGACCGTAACGCGCTGCGCGTCCGCTTCCGAACCTCCAGCGCCGGCGGCCTGCTGTTCCTGGCTGCCGGCCAGACTAGATACTTCCTGCTGGAGCTCCACGGCGGCCGCCTGCAGGTGGGTACATTGGTGGCCCCCAGCGCATGAGCATATATGTTCAAGTACACATGAGCGAGGGCACGCAAGCACACGCTCACATCTACACAGGCACATCCACACGCACACATGCAGTACACACACACACACACACATTAACTCCATACCAGTCACTTGTCACAGTGGGATGATGAAAGCAGTTTGTTGTGTTCGAGCAGTGGCGGGATCCTTTTGTGTGGTTATACTGTATATGTCCGCCGGGTGATTTGCGACGCCTCTGCCTCTCTACCGCCTCTCCCAAAAATTTGATTTACTTGATTTAGCCGTACTGCTTGTAGGCACTGTAATCACTCCATAATATTATGTCATATAAGGCTGTGACTAAAGATTATTTTATATATTGAGTAATTGTCATTATTGAAGAATCACAATTTTTCAGAGCCCAAAATGACATCTTCACAGGCCAAAACCCAACTGTGTTCAATTTAAAATAATATAGAACAAAGTAAAGCACCAAAGGTAACTGAAAAGATTACTTTTATTAATCGGCTAATAATTTCAGCACGGATATAATGATACATGCTATAATATATTTTTTTAGGTACTCAGGTTTTTTGCTTCTATAGAATGCTCAGAATTTTCTAATTTAGTATATAAATATATATATATATATGCATATACATACTTCTGGCAATTTGTTTCTATTTTAATGACAAAATATGTTTATCTCTGGCACAGTCCCAAGGTTTAGGATTGGTGTGTGTCCCAAGTTGGATGACTATTTTTAGCCCACAACACAAGCCTCACAGGGAGGACTTGGGTTGTCTTGAGGTGAATGCATGTCACCTCAAGACTGCTTGGAAAGCATCCTCTGAGCATCTCTGCTAGGCAAAAAATAATATTATGCAGACACTTTCATAAGAAACACAAAAGGTCCTGAGATATGCATTATATCTTTTGTGCATCAAAACTCGAGAAATCCTTTGTGGCCAATGCAACCGGGAATGAATCGCAACCGCGTTGCATTTTTTCCGTGAGCATGAGGGGGGTGAGCTTCTCGTCCCTGTTCCCTAAACTGGCACAGGTCACCAAATGATGTTTTTGTTCACTCGCACAAGTCCTCCTCGGGCTCGGGGTCTCATTGCACGTTAGTCAGACACGAGCGTCGCTCCCTGGAAGCCCACGCATGCATAGCGGGGACTCGGGAGCAAGCCCTGACAAGCACGTCATCTAAATGCAGCATTAGTTTGAGATGGTGACATGATGCTCCGCGGACATGGCTGCAGGCGTGGAGATGATAGTTGTCTTCCTGCTTTAAAACGCAGATAAAACTCACTGTTATAACAGCAGGTGACATCAGAGTATAGCAGTTTAAGTTCTGTGTTTCCCTGAGTAGACATTCATAGTCATTTAAGTCTTTAAAGCCAAGTCTTAAAGTTATACATGCAGTTATGTCATCTGAAACCATGGACATATTTCTAGATTCTGTGTAATGATGGATAAATGTTTATTAAAATATAATAATTATTTTTTAAACAATCTTCATAATCATACCAAACAGTCCCCAGCTACGGTAGAGAGTAGAGGCACTGCAAGGCTTTACTTTGCCGTCTAACATGTTTACAGTTGCTAACATGCTGATGTTTCGTGGGTGTTATGTTTTGCAATGTTCACCAGAGAAGTTTGGCGTGACCCGATAATGACGCTTGATGGAAACTTTAAAGGACCCCAAAGTAATTGTAACTCATCCTGAGGCGCTCATGAACGTCTACAAAATGTAACAGCGATCCATCCAGTTATCCATCTAGTTATCAAGACATTTTATTAAAAACGGTAACATCTGAAGCAGTCAAGGCTATTTTAGTACCGAATGTAACGGCGATTCAGTTCTAAAATCATACGAAGAAACAAAAATAAAACCAACAAATGTGTTGTGCTGCAAGAGGAAACGTTAGGGTATCAAGTCAGTAGGCTTCATTGTCTAGGACCATAAATTCATGGCAAATCAGCCAATAGTTCTGGAGGTATTTTAAATGGTGGACAATCTGAGCAACACTTCCATTCCTAGAGGCACGTCGCCAGCATGGCAATATTTCAGAATGTGGGACATAAATAAAAATATTTATAAGTGATAAACCTGATTTTAAAATGGAATTGCTTCTTAGATCAGTATGTACATTTACCTTTTCATTTATGCAATATAGCATAATTTGCAATCCTTTTTGTTTCTTCTCTCAGCTGAAACTGGACCTTGGATCGGGAGAGGTGGTGGTACAGTCGGAGAGAGGCACCCAGCTCAACGACCTGGCCTGGCACTCTGTGGAGGTCTGCCATGTGCTGCAGAACGTCACTGTGACTGTCGACAAGAACTCTCACACAGATATAAAGATGCCCGGGTCCAATCACGATCTCTACATTTTGGATGGGCTCTACGTGGGAGGCTCGGGAGGCCTGGACAGACTTTACCTCCCGAGAGACCTTATCGGCTTCCGAGGCTGCATGGATGAGGTGGTCTTCAACGAACACGACTTGTTGTCATCACTGAGGCCGTATACCGGATTCAAGAATGTCCATGAGGTGTCTTTAGGCTGCAGTCCCCAATTCTTTGCCACTGAGGAGGACCCCATCAGCTTCTTCAGCTCCAGGGCTTACGTTTCTCTTCCAACTTGGGACGCCCAGCAGGAAGCAATATTCGAGTGTGTGGTGCACTCTTCAGCCAAAGAGGGAATCATCTTGTATAATTCAGCCAGAGAGGGGGACTTTGTTGCTGTGGAGATTCAGGAAGGTTTGCCGGTGGCCATTGTTGGGAAAGGTGGAACCAAAACCGAGCTTCGATCACTCACATTCATCAATGATAGGAAATGGCATTCTGTCAAGTTGCAGTTCAGTTCCAAAAGCCTTGAGCTTTCTGTTGATGGTGAGATGGTGAAAAGCAGCATTAGCTCTGGTTCAAAGGGGCTTCATCTTAAAGGTTATCTTTTTGTTGGAGGAATCGACGACGGCACCAGATCGGAAGTCAGAAAGGTGGGGCTTGTCTCTGTGTCTGGAAAGCGTGTCAGAGGAGGTTCCTTTAAAGGATGTGTGAAGAATATTGAAGTCAATGGAGTGAAAATGGGTCTCTCCAAAGCTGTAGTCACCAAGGATATTTCAGTCGGTTGTGAGCCAGAAAAAGAACCGGAACCCTCGACCACTGTGAGTCCAACGAGTGCTCCGGTACCCCTCTTTCGCTTGGTGACACCAACACTTCACATGTCCACCCTCGCATGGGGCTTGGACAGAAAGCATGGCTCGAAATTTGTGCAGCTCAAAAACCTTGCGGTTCAGGAAGGCGGTCGAGCATCTCTCGAGGCCAAACACATCAAGGTAGTCTTGGACTTCAAGAAGCTTGGCATTCGACACTCTCAAATCATGTTCCGAATTCGGGAACAACCAATTCGTGGTCAGATAAGGCTTGATGTTGACCAGGACCAAGAGGAGAACACCTTCAGCATGTTGGACCTTTGGCATGGACGAGTGATGTATATCCATGGAGGCTCCGAGGAACCAGATGACTTCTTCATGCTTTCAATGTATTGTAGCAGTAGAAGGCAAGTTCCTGATTATCTGAAAAGCGACAAATTGTACCGCTACAATATTACCGTGACACCCACCAACGATGCACCTGAATTGAGTCTCCCTGAAGGAAATCTTTTTGTCCTGTTGGAGAACTCAAAGAAGCTCCTCACCACTGATGTCTTGAAAGCCACAGACATTGACAGCAGCGACACCGACCTTGTCTTCTCCGTGCTTGGGAACTTGAACGCTGATGCAGGATATCTGGAAATCGAAAACAACCCTGGCAAGGCAGTGACGGCATTCTCATATTTAGACTTGGAGGAACTGAAGGTGTTCTATGTTCACGCAGGGGTTCGAAACTCAAGGATAGTTCTTAGAGTTAGTGATGGGGAAAAAGTCAGCAACACGGTGGTCCTCAGGGTCATGGCTGTAGCGCTGGAGTATACGATTGCCAACAACACAGGCCTTGAGATCACTCAAGGGGAGACGGCTATACTCGGTTCAAAGCAGCTGGCTGTGCAAACCAATGCTGTGAAACAAGTCGTAGACATCCGATTTTATATCATTGAACCCCCTCAGTATGGAGAACTCCAACGGCTTCACTCCAGTGGTGAATGGAGGCCTACCGACTCGTTTTCCCAAAGGCTTCTTGAAAAAGAGCGCCTGAGATATGTTAGCACCTATCAAGAAATCCAGACCTCCAACGCCACTGATTACTTTAGGAGCAAAGTTAACGTGGCTGCAAGGGCAACCACTGAAATACTCTTCCCAATCACTGTGACGTGGGTGAAGTACCACCTGGCGAGGAATGTTATTATTGACTTGGATAAAGTAAGAAGAGTGACACTGGACTCTGAGTATCTTTTTGCCATAGCTGAAGGCGTGGCCCTCTTGGATGAAGACATTCATTACCACGTTCTCACCACGCCTAAGAAAGGGAAACTCCTGCTCGATGCCACAGTCTTGGGGAAGAACTCGACCTTTAGCCAAAAAGATGTGACCGGTCTAAAAGTACATTACGAGCTTGTTGACAGGCCCTACGAAGATACCAGTGACAGGTTTAAATTTCAGCTTATTTCCAAACACGCTCAGTCACAATACTATGACTTTCGGTTTTCTATTAAAGCTGATGTCAACAGCGTGTTTATGAGAAATGACGGACTCTCACTACATGAGGGAGAAAGTAAACTTATCACAAAGGACCACCTATTCGCAGAGACTTTGAGCACAAAGGATATGTACTACACAATAATAAGCAGCCCTGAACACGGGAAGCTGGCCCGTATTAGCCAGTCAAATTCCAACGCCAGCTACAATAACATCTTAACCTTCAGTAACCAGGATCTATTGGAAGAGTGGATCATGTACATCCATGATGACAGTGAAACAACGCAAGACAAGTTCACTTTCATAGCGTCCACCAGCCAAGGGTTCAAATCCTCGATCACAGCAGACGATTTCGGCTGCAAAGAAGGAGTATTCAACGTAACTATTCAGCTATTGAACGACCAAAAGCCTGTACGTATTATTGATAAAGTGTTCCATGTAGTAAGGGATGGACAGAGGATACTCACTCTGGAGGATTTGCGTTACCACGATGCAGACTCTGATTTTGATGACAGACAGTTGATTTACACTCGTCGTGGAATCCCGATGGGAGACCTAGTGCTGGTTAACAACACCACTCAACGGCTATTCCAGTTTCGACAGAAGGACTTGGAGGAAAAGCGAGTGCTGTTCATTCACAAGGGCGTGAGCACGGGCCGGTTTGTGCTCTTTGTCTCGGACGGGAAGCATTTTGTATCGAGCCTTTTAGACGTCAGCGCGCATGACCCCTTCTTGAGAGTTGGCATCAGCACCGGCCTGCTGGTTCAGAAGGGCCGGTCCGTCACCTTTTCCACAAGTAATTTTAGCGTTGTGTCAAATTTGGACATCAGAGACGACCAGGAGGTCATCTTTAAGCTAGATGGGGCTCCTAAGTATGGGGGACTTTACCGCAATGGAACGAAGGTGGAGTCGTTCACACAGTCGGACTTCAAGAGCGGGCTGATCGCCTACCGCCACGACGACAGCAAGTATCTTGCAGACTTTTTCAACTTAACGGTGAACGCTAAAGGTCTCCAACTTGCAGCGAGGATCAACGTGAAGGTGTACCTGGAAAGTCATCAGAGGCCACCCATTGTGCTGCATCACAACATGCTGCTGGTGGAGGAGGGGAAACCAGTGAAGATCAGCGAAACTAAACTAGAGGTGAGTGCTTCACTAGAGTCAGTTTGAGCCTTATTAATCAACAATTTATGTTTTGGTTCCAATAATATGATGGCCGTTTTGAAGGCCAATACCATCTTCTTCTTCTTTTTTATGTTTTAAACATCTTTTATAATTTGTCTACCACAACAATCTACTTTTTCGAGTTCATTTGGATGTTTGTTTTTACTTTTTATTAGTTAACCAGTTGTCACTACCCTCACCTTTTACAGAGGCTAATAATGTTAAGAATTATAATTAATACTTGTAGAATGTGAGCAAAATGTTTAATTTGAAAACGAAACAAAATTTCTTAAAAATATGTCATTAAAAACCTTCATGTTGTGGTTATGGTGTCATAGGAGAAACAACATTGGTCAGATAATCTTAACTGTGATAAAAGGACAATATCACAAGAATGTTCCTGTGAAAGACCAGTTTTTACTGCTCTGCTTTATTAAGGGTAGGAACTGTCTGCCACGTCACATTGAGACCAAAATGGAAACTGAGCGGTACTGGCGCATGGAGCATTTCAAATTTAACCTATATGTTTTCTGATCGCTGCAGGTCACCCACGAGGACAACCTGCCATCCGAGATCGCATTCACAGTCAAGGTGGCCCCGTCTCATGGCTTTCTCCGGCGTTTTGACGATGCGGAGGAGCGCTACTTCGGAACCCAGCAGTCCCCTGTCAGGACGTTTACCCAGGAGGACGTTAACGGCGGGAACATCCACTACGTGCAGGCGGAGCCCGACAGAGTGAACGACACTTTCGTCCTGGATGCCACCAACGGGGTGACGGACGTCGACGGTATCAGGATGTCCGTCGACATCATCCCAAGCCTCATCCCGCTTCGGGTCTCCAATTTCACGCTAAAAGAGGGCGCGTCCAAGGCGCTGACCCCGGACGTGCTCAAAGTCACCAACCGGCACTTTGCGGGAATCAACTTCCTGTATAGTCTGACCGAGCCCCCGCGGCACGGCCACGTCGAGCACTCTCGACACCCCGGCATGGCCATAACTTCATTCACCAGGAGGCAGGTGAGAGATTCTGATGGTTGCTGCAGAAAGAGTTGATTGCTGGATTAATAATTTGATGTAGTGTGGTGGTGATGATACTGTTCATGCTGGTAACTAACATGAACTGTATGTTTCTTTGGATGCGGTTTTTTTATTTTTATAATTGCTATTTTACAGGCATTTATTTTCTCATATTTGACCCAAGTGTACAGGCAATTTTTGTAACATAAATTAAAATAATATAATTATTAATCCCACAGCGTGGGAAATTTGCAGAATTACAGTAGTATAGTGGACAGTGAAACCAAACAAATAAAAGACCTAGGTAGAACAAAACAAGATCAAAACAAGTATAATAAATATGAAATCACACAGTAAAGGTATAATAAATAAGTAAAACACCTTAAAACCAAAAATATGATATAGTCCAACTGAATTGTTGTTAATATTACGCATGAATGCATTCTTAATTAAATGATGTATAGCAATATTATATTATTATAAAAAGTAACCTCTGCATTTTATTGCCATGTCTACTGCCAATGAGGTTTTTTAAAATGTCATCCTCATCTGCAGGCCTTTTTTTTTAAATGGGTTGCTCCCCTTATCGTCTGACCCTTGAGGCTCTAGGGTTTTGCTATGATGGTCATGTTTGTGCTCCTAATTAATTTCTAAGATTGCACAAAGCTCCGATGTGTTTTTGCGCCCTGTGTGCAGGCTATGTGGATAAGAGGTCACAAATCTGCAAATGTAGTGTCTTGTGCCTGATTGAACCTTGTACCTGGAGTGTCTGGTCTCAGGTTCTTTTATTTTGATTCTTTTAATCAGGTGGAGTACGAATTCATTTATTACGTCCACGACGGCAGCGAAACCTTAGCTGACTGCTTCACCGTGGCGGCCAATGACACGGGCCTGAGGAAGCAGAGCGCGGCCCAGACGGTGTACATCCAGGTTTCAGCTGTCAACGACGAGCCTCCTGTTATTACAGCCAACAGGGTCCTCAGGGTGAGTCGGCACTGCTGTTCTATATTACATTTTTTTTTACTGGCATGCCTGGTACCATAACTTACTGTCAGACAATTTTCATGTGGGCAGTTCTGCAAGTTGCCATAGCTGGCTGGATTAGGGAAACTATGTTTGCTATGTGGAGGAGGGTCAAGGGGGGCCGGCAGCACAGAACAGACATTTGAGGGTTCTTGGGATTTTGTAGGAAGGCCTGTTAAGGTGTTGAGCTTTCAAACAAAAACGATCCTACTATTAAAACGTAAGGCCGGCTTTTTCTGCTGGGTCGGCTGCCGGTGGAATGAAGAGGCAGCTGCTGTTGTTCGGGTTGACTGGAAATTAATTCAAAGGCTTCTTATGAATGTGAAAGAGTTAAGATCGAATGTGGGGGGGGGAACCCACAGGCATGACGCAGACAGAAGGTCCTGCTGCGGAAAATATGTTGCTTGCATTTAGTCCATTTCACGAGTGCCATGATGGCATGGGCTGGAAATAGCGAATGCTGTGGCCTCAGTGCAGCCCGGTTTCTCTGAGTTTACTCTTATATAATATTATATACTCTTATTATACTCTTATGGGGAGAGGTCTAGCTGGAGAGAGAGAGAGAGAGAGAGAGAGGGGGAGAGGCTGAAGTATAGGTCTCCATTGTCTGTTCAGCTTTGCCTCGAATTCCTCTGGGATCCTGCGGACTCGGAGAAGAGCGACTTTGAACAAATTCCTCTCAGGAATGCTGGATGAATAAAAGTCGTTTTGCTATTGAAACTCTGGATAATACTTTTTAAAAAGGGAGCTACAGTCATGTCCCTAGATGCCAGGTGAAAGGTCTGGATTTTGTCCACAAGGTGGCGCTCTGCCACTACACTTGATGGAACCGTTTTCGACGAACAGGTCTTCTCAAGATCACAGAGGGATTTATTAATTCCGTAATCATTCACCAGAGTGATGGTTTTGGAACAGCTTTGATGTTTGTGTTTGGAAAAAAGAAAGGACTCGTCTGATTTGCATCCATAAATTATACCACAGGGGTTGTGTCTTTACGAGTTATGTGGCAAACGCTGAACCCCAAGATTAAATATGTTCTAGTGTGGAATGGATGCATTCTCAAAAAACCACAAATAACTTTAGTAATCTAACTAAATATAACCCAGTACAAAAGCTTTCTAGTTAACATTTATGGAGAGAATGCTGTCACAATGACATATACGCAGTCTGTGCTGGTTTCCTTAGTAGGAATCGAATGTCGGGGTGAAAGTGGGAGTAAAGCGCACTGCGGTGTCACATGAAGCTGTGAGCTGTGTTGAAGTGGGGTTGGACGAGGTACGTCTACCGACAGTAGAGTTTGGAGTACCAGCACAAGCAAAGCAAAGTACCGCTGTGGACAGGGGGCGCCAGCGAGACGTATTTTAGTCACCTTAAAAAACAATCAATATCAGTTTAAGTGAACACTATATTTATTCTTTACCTTGACGTCAGACTGCCCTTTTTAGGAGGAGAAATAAAACGGTTATTTATGCTCTCGCCAAAGCCACCAGACTAACAAAATAATAATAGTTTTACCTCACAGAACACAGGAGCCGCTACAAAATCAAATTAGTGTTTTTTTTAATGGAGTCTGTTGGCTTTGGCGAGAGCAGCATAGATGGATAGACACAGTTGAGGCAGTCAAGTCATCAAAGATGTGTGGTGAAGGTTGACAACTCAGTCACTCAAGCTGTAGCCCCCCCCTGCAGCTAATGCTAGCTCAGTGTCATGGGACACTAATAGTAGTAGACTAGGTAGAACAGAGACATTGTTAATATTATTAACACCTGTGCGTATCCTATTGGGTCAAAAGAGCCTCTCCAACCCTCAGGATGGGTCGCCCTCCACTGTGGCGTCATAACCTGCGCGAGGGACGGCGTCATGTTACGCAAGAGTTTGCTCCGGCCCGGAGTGGCGGGGCTGATCCTTTTGTAGCCGGCCCAGTGGCTTTGCTGCCTCTCACGTCATTGAGTTACTCTGTTCCTTTGCGTTAACTCGAGGCCTTTTGAGTCTCCACGGGGCGGGGACTCCAACGGCCCGGGGACTTGTATTCTATCTGAGCAGGAAAGAGGCATGACCCTGTTCTCTCCTCCGGACCATTTTATGCAGTGCTGTTGAATTACAGGGATTTCGGGGAAAAACACAACAACTACTTTAATGTACCAAGACGTTTGCCTCATTGTATAACAAAATATGACAGCATTTTATTCCTTCTCTCAAAATAAATGCCAAACTGGAATTTGTCTGTCAAATCCTGTTAGCCCCCCACCTACCACACACATCATGAGCCTCCAGGTCCCCTGAGGTCCATGTTGTCACGGCGATAACCGATGAAACCTGTCCTGTGTCCAGGTGTGGGTGTCCTCGATGACAGAGATCAGGCCGGAGGATCTGAGAGCGGAGGACTTGGACACCCCCCCAGCGGGGCTGCACTTCATGGTGACCCCGCCCAGCAACGGACACCTGGCCCTGAAGAGCGCCCCCATGAGGGCGGCGCTCAACTTCACCCAGGAGCACATTGACCAGGGGCAGCTGCTGTTTGTCCACAAAGGTAACAATCCGGTTTAATTTTTCTTTTTTTCTTCATCAACTCCTGAAGTATAAATAATTCCCAACACTGCAGAAGCCATAGGCGTATACAGCGGTCCTCCCCCCAAATTACAAAACTATACACTACAGAAACTATTAATAAAACAACAGAAACAATAATTAAAAAATCAGAAATGTGACTCCTATAATATAAAATTATTTAAACATTCCTCTGTTTCGGAGGACAAAGATACTGAAGAAAAAAAGACTAATTCAGCACTTACTATCTTTTTTTCAATATGTATTTGGATAATGGACATTCATCACACAATGAAATATATCTATTTAAAATAATAATAAATACAAAAATAAAGTGTGTGTATTGTTTCTCAGCAGGTCCCCATACGGCTCGAACAACCTTCACCATTAACAGTTTCACCATCCAAAAAAGAAAATCCCAAATACACTTATTTTCCCTCTTACCTGTAACACTGTGTAGCACTAGATTGTTTTGGTGCGAGTTGCCAGCCTTTTCTCAAATATAATGGTAATATATATATACTCTGCCATATAGTCCCATTTTATTTTATTTTATAAGGCAGACAGCTGATATCTATGAATTGTCCCTTTTTTTTTTTAAGAACCAGTAACATATTGGGGGGACAGTTTTTTTATTTTTTATATTGAGACATTGAGTTCTTCAATCACAGTTTTGTCCTAAATATAACCTGTAATGAATTGCTACAACAGTGATGGGCTTTTTTTTTTATTCTCCACCATGCTTCGGATTTAATGCAGTGATGTAATGTGTTTTTTTTATTTTTTTTTTATTCCGGACATCATGTTATTGTCGTTCATTCATGCCTCCACTAGAGGTTACTGTTGACGATTCCCTCAAAAGTTTGAGTTGCTCTCTCTCTGCTCGAGTCAGCTGGCAATGATGGTGTGTAAAAGGACTCACACTTTGTGTTGATGAATGTCTTTCTTTATCACATACACTCGAACAAGTATACACTGTATATTCCCTATTTTTATTCATTTTTTTTTTTTTAAATCAGATGCAACCACAAACAAAGTGTAACTAACTTTTAATTATTATTATTATTATTATTATTATTAGATATATTTTAGTTTTCACTGCATTTCCAGGTGCCATGTCAGGGGGATTCAACTTCCAAGCCAACGATGGCGTGAACTTCACTCCCAGGCAGATATTCAGCATCACCGCCAGAGCCCTAGTTCTGAGTTTAGAGAGAAACCGTCCGCTCAAGGTGTTTCCAGGTAAATCTTCTCAGTGTCTTGTGGTGTATGGCACGTATTCCGTACGGTTCAACCAGCCCGACTATGGCCTCTGCTCTGAATTCATTCGGTTGAATGATTTCACTGCCAATGAACGTTTTTTGATGGGTTTCTAATGTATGTGTCTTCTTCCACCGCAAAGGGCGTGCGTGCGTGCGTGCATGTTCTCTTTTTAAATCTAAAAAAATAAAGTCGGTGGTATCTTTCTAAACTAGGTGTTTTTCCTCTTTCCCTGTGGCGCTACGGATCAGAGATGTACCGGCCTGCCCTCTCCAATACAATGGGTCTCTATGGCACTTGGCTTGCTGTACTCAAAGCGCAAAAAATAATTAATTTGACAAAACTCAAGATAATCCACACACCTTGTTGCCGATATCGCCAACACTACACAACTCGCATCCCTTTTAAGATGGACAGCGTCGTTTGAAAGTCACTGAGGGCGCTCGCCGTGCTACCTGCTGCTGCTTGTTGAGCTCATTTCTCTCGGCACACATTAATAACTAACAGCAACTCAGAAATATGTGCCCCCTCCCTCCCCAGTGGAAGAGCAGGCCTCGGGGATAACGACGCACACTTCATAATTCGTAAAGTGGAGTATCGTGGCGCATTCGATGCTTCATTGTGCATCTCCATGATGCTGTCTTCTTCTAATGATTGTCATCATTATCATTTATTATATTTATCATAAAGTGCCTTGAAACAAGTATTTTGTTCACTGTACTTCCCCCTCTTGTCTTGCCTGCCATAATTGTGTTGGATCCTCACAATCTTCCCTGCAGCAGCAGAGCTTTTGGAAGTCTGCGTGGTTCATCTTGAGAAGGCTGATCCACGTTTAACTTCTTTGTTTGGGTTTTTTATGTAACACCCGCACTGCAGGCGGACGGTGCTGTAAAAATAAAAAAGCCTTTAATTTGACACATCAAAGGACTCGTCGGCCCATTGCGGCACTTGTTTTTGCATTATTTGGTGTCAAATAGATGTGAAAAGCCTCGCGGGGGGACTCAACACTGGATGCAGCCGCACAAGAGTTTTTAACGGTGTGGTGACGGCTGAACCGAACACCAGACAATAAAAATAACAACTTGTTTTCTTGGCAGATAAAGTTTCATGATCAATTATCCAAGCCACTTTTCCCGTGACTCAGTTTCCCTCCTTTTCCCTCCAGGCTCTTCTGCTCCAATCACAAGTGAGGGTTTACGAGCAGTGACCAATGACATCAGCAACACCTCGAGCCGAGTCATTACGTTCAGTGTGATTCGGCATCCCAAACTGGGGCGCCTGGTGACGAGGCAGCCGGATAACTCGACGGTGGACGTCTCCAGTTTCACACAAGATATGGTGAGTGGAAGAAGACTTTCCCCCCTCGTTTTAAATAAGAATATTAAAGAATACAAAACATTGGATGTGTACCAGGTAGAACGTTCATGTGGAAAGATTCCAAATTTCCACGGTATTAATAATAGATATTCTGCATCCTCATTTAGGAAATAGCCTTTGCGTTTCTTTGGCAGAATGGAACATGCCATGCTTTTACGTAATTAATTATTTCTGATGGATAAGGATCCGAAACAGTTGAAGCTGCAACCCTTCCTGCCCTGAGGTTCCCTGTTGTTTTTTTCCACAACTTAGGTGGACAGGAAAGAGGTTGTGTACATTCAAACCCCCGTCGAGTCTGTGGGCTGGGAAGCAATGGACTCCGTGACCTTCTCGGTGGCGTCGCCGCCTACTTCTCTGGACAGCCAGACCTTCAAAGTCGACATTTCCTATGAGAATACAGGACTTGAACACAGCACGGTCCTGCTTACAAACACAGGTATGAACAAGAGTAAAGCAGGGTTATTAAATTCATGCTGATTGTTGAGAAATTTCACTCAAAACTACAAATGTCAACCTCATGGTGGCGCTAGAGGTTAAGTCATGAGAATCGCCAATGTCGGTATGCTTTTATCCTTATGGGACCATACATTTAAAAAGGTTATGGCAAGTCATGTCATCACTGATGTTGGATCAGAAATGGAGGAAAAATATTTAGTAGTCATTGGTGTTCAGCCAGACCTACAATACCTCATAACAGTACAAACACCGGACAAAACTGTATGAACCATATGATACAAACAATAACGACGCTGCCCTTTTCACGCCTATACGCCGTTATTCTGAGTGGTGATGCTGCAGCTACAATCTTCAGTTTCCCAGGATATCTGGGACTTCCACAACATGCACAAAGCAGCAATAGTGGTTAATTTGC
The DNA here is from genome assembly GCF_009769545.1 of Cyclopterus lumpus. NCBI lineage: Eukaryota > Metazoa > Chordata > Actinopteri > Perciformes > Cyclopteridae > Cyclopterus > Cyclopterus lumpus. The sequence goes on from NC_046974.1 coordinate 23,941,023, forward strand.
TACATGTTTTGTGAGAACGCAGCATAAGAAGTACGAAAGGCGCCATTAGTCACCCCACTATTGTTATTGCTTAAAAAATGTTGAGCAATGTTGTCCCTTGTGATTAAATAAATGTTTGCTAGGCGCTGAGGTGACAGAAGGGGAGAGTGTCATCATTGACGAATCCAAGCTGGATGCCACCAACCTGCTGTCCAAGCTGCCGACGCCTCAGCGGAGCGCCAATGAGGTCTGGTTCCAGGTGACCTCTCTGCCTCAGTACGGTGTCATCGTGGTCGGAGAGAGAAACCTCACCAAGGAGAAACCCAACTTCTCCCAGTTCATCGTGAACAAGTACGGTATCACCTACAACCACGACAACTCTGAGACAACTCACGATTCTTTTTTCTTCAGTGCATGGCTGAATCCTAAAGGCAAAACTGCGCAGCGCCCTCAGGACGACAGGGATGTCGTTGAGGAGTGTTTCAACATCACGGTTGTGCCTGTGAATGATCAGCCTCCTTTGCTAAAAACCAAAGCACCAAGTCTAAGGGTGGTACAAGGGGACACGGTAGCCCTCGGGCCCTCGGATCTCAAAGTTGAAGACTTGGACAATCCTCCTGAGGACATTAAGTTCTCTGTGATTAGCAAGCCAAGCAATGGTTACCTAGCTCTGGAAGGAAGTTTGGATGAGTCAATAGTGGCCTTCAACCAAGCACAAATTAATAACGGGAGCGTCTATTTCATCCATGATGGAAGCTCTTTCTCGGGGGTGTTCTACTTCAGTGTCACGGATGGCCATCATAAACCCATATATAAACTGTTCAACCTAGAAGTGACCAAAATCACCATTTCTCTGGTCAACTATACCGGACTGACTCTGGAGCAAGGCAAGACGTCAGTGGCACTGACCCAAAACAACCTTTCCGCCGAGACCAACGGGAAAAACATCACCATTCGCTACCAGATTACAAAGCCTCCCAACTTTGGCAAACTTTTGAAGGACAACCGAGAGGCTGCGCAGTTTGAACAGGAGGATCTAGAGGCTGGAAGGCTGACCTACCACATGCTCTCCCTCACCTCTGCAGAGGACAGCTTTGAGTTCAGTGCCTTCACCTCAGAGGCAAATGTGACCGGCCTAATGTTTAACATAACCGTCAGACCGTTGATCCAGGTCGGGAAAGGTTTGAGGATTCCCAATGGGATTGCAGTCAAACTCGACACCAGCTTCCTCAATGCCTCCGAACTGGCCAATATCAGTGATGGTGACCCTGTATTTGAGATGATCTCCCATCCAAAGTATGGGAAGGTGGTTTGGACAAAACCTAACGCGTCCAGGAAAGTTGTACTAGTTGAGACCTTCACCTTTCAGGACCTGATGCAGGAGAAGGTAGCCTTGGAGCTGAATGCCAACATGACCGGAGTCCAGGAGCTGAACGACTCGCTGGCGTTTGTACTGAAAGCTCAGAACGTCCAACCTGCGAAAGGAGAGTTCAAATTTACTGTCGTGCCATACGATCTGGTGCTTTCCCCGACCACGGAAGGCCCGGTCCCGACCACGTCGTCCGTTCCTCGGACACCGATTCAGGCTTCCAGAAACAGAAGTGCTTCGCCGGTCCCGTCCACAGCTTTCCTCTCTACCCAGCAACCGAGCAAAAACCACCAAAAGTCCAAGGCACGCAACCGCTGGGGGAACTCCAACCGAACAAGCATTTTCAGCACTACTCTTGGCAAACCAACGCGTGGTCCTGAGGACTTTCCCTTTAGGAACACGCCCGTACGTGTAGAGTCCTACCCTCAAAAAACCTCCAGTCCGCTCCTGGTTATCCTACCTCTGCTGGCCCTGCTGCTGCTCATAGTCATCTTTGTAGTCCTGGTTGTCTTCTTCCGACACCACAGATGGAGGAAGCAGAGCACCGCCGTGCCTAATGAGCCACCTTCTGCTGGTCTTGCGGGCGGTGCGTCCTACCAGGGTCAACCCCAGAGGAGCACGGCAGTTCCCACCGTGACCGTCACGCCGTTGAACCCCAACTGCCCAGGTAGCCCCGGTCTTGACCGGTCACTGACATGGAATCAGGCCTCAGTGTACGACACCATTGACTCAAACATGCTCATAAGTTCTTGGAGTAACGGTTCCCCGGCGTCATCTTCCCAAATTATTAGAACCACCACCCCCACGCTGCAGACGAACCAGTACTGGGTATGATCATCTATGAACCAAGATGTGCTGGAAAATGCTGATGCAGGTTAATTACCGAATTGAAATGTGGTTTTAAGCTGCCACGAACCAGCTTAAAGCTGCATTAATCAATATTTTTAATTGATACTCAAGCAAGTTACAGTGTCATGTGTAATGTTATCACCTAACTTTGCAGCTCTATGGACATTTTCTTCTTGTGTCATTCAGCTTATTGGGTTGGTTTTTACTGCATAACGGCAAACATTTAGCAAACAAAAGATCAGGAATTCTTGTGAAGAGCTGGAGCTAAGCGGTGATCATACGGCCATAAACGGCTCCAATGGGATGATGACGCTCACTCTGCGTCTACTGGATGAACAACGAAGCAATTGTTTGCTTGAACATTTTCAAATACCAACTTTATAAAGGCTGTGTTGGCTTGTTTTTGTGTTCTTCTCTTCTGTCCCCTAGTGGTTGATAATTGATTGATTTGCAGCAGCTTTAAGGATGGACACGGCAGAAAGCAGTCACATTATTCAGCAGTTGCACAGTTTGTTTTGTCACTCACTATTGAGTCATCATTGTGGTAAATCATAAACTGTGTCCGGTGCCACTTGTTATCTGGTCCGCATGCACGTCGAAGTCGCTTGCATTCTGGGTAATGGTCGTAAGAGGGGAGGAGCCATGCGAACAAACAGCTTGAAATTACTGAAGACTGACGCTGGCACAAATATGTAAAGTCTGAGCATTTCAATTGATTGTGCAGGTTTTATATCATTGTTCTGTATGATCTATTAGAGTGTATTCACTTTTTGTAACTCAGGTATTTTGTTAACATTTACTTCATGTTACCTTTTTTAAACGAGGGTTGCACGTATCATCAATAATCGAGGTCTTTGTTTAACGTAGCAGCATTGAATATTATCCCAGCATGGCTGTATATTGAAACGGTTGGGTTTCTGTACTGCTATTAAAAACAGTTATTTATATGCCTGATCAAACAACACTGGTTCAAATGATGTAGCACTGTTTTTAATTTTATTTTTAAAATTCTATTATGCACAGTATTTATATATTAAGAAAGAGCGTACTGAAAAATTAAGGCACTGATCTTTTAAACAATGACACAAAACTACACTGGATTCTACGGACCTGCCCCTCCGTGTTTAAGATTCAAACAGCATGTTTTCATGTGTTCCAGCAGGTTATGGGAGATGAGAAAGAATTGCTGTTGCAGAAAAAACACAAAAATAATGTTACAGCATCGTTTTGTACTGAATGATGTAACCTACGAAGTGTCATTTTTATTTATACTGTATTTTTAATAAACCACTTTGAAACATTCGCAAAGGAATCACTTTTTTGCGTGCGTGGCGGTTTTCTCCATCACTGTAATTTCCACTGTACCTCCAGCCTGCTGCCCTCTTAATAGAGCTTCACTCACTGCAACAAAGGATGCTCTGCACCAGAGGACCAATTAGAAAAAGATAAATTATCATCATCACTTCTCCCGGTTTCCTGCAATTACCCTAATAGTGGTTTTCTCACAGCCACAAAAGCTAAAATCGACGGGACGTGATCGGCACAGAGGTGTTGAGTGTTTTCCCCAAACGTCTGCTAAGAATCCGAGGTTAAAGGTGTAATGTGATTTAAGGAAAGACACAAGCGTCTCTTTTTTACTGATGACTTACTATATCGTGCCAATTTAGTCCCCATCCCCCACAACGGCAAACCCACAAAATGCTGGACGTGTCTGTCATGTGCGGACAGGTTTTTAATTTAAGATTACAGCCAGATCACAAATGCAAATTTCAGCTCCCTCCCTCAACACACAAATGCAAATAAACGCACAAACACACAGTCTTTGTACTTCCCTGTACTTCCCCATTCTGAATCCAAAACTGAGCTCCAACCTCAATCCCCAAACCAGCGTTGTTATTTTGCGGCGAAAAAACCCATGTTGTTTGAGCTCCTTCATCCTCACAGCCAGGGAGGTGAAGTGATGCACAGCTGTTACTCACTGGATCTGAAAGATCACCCAGAGGCTCGCTCTCAATTTATTTATTGTGTCCGATTTACAGTCTCTCGTCTGGTGGAGCACATCAGGCCGTCCAGAGGGTGGACACGGAGGGAACAGTGAACAGTGAACTAGTTAAACTAGTTAAACTGACTGAAATGGAGTCAAACCAGGACTTTCAACCAGGTGACAGGCGTTTGTGTCCCAAAGTGCTGTTTTGGAGTTACATTAGTGATGGTCGGAGCGGTCCTTCTATGTGGAGTTTGCATGTTCTCCCCGTGGCAGCGTGGGTTATCTCCGGGCTCTCCGGCTTCCTCCCACAGTCCAAAGACATGCTGCAGGTTAATTGATCTCTAAATTGCCCATAGGTGTGAATGTGAGAGTGAATGGTTGTATGTCCCTACATGTGCCCTCGATGGACTGGCGGCCTGTCCTGGGTGTCCCCTGCCTTCGCCCTATGTCAGCTGGGATAGGCTCCAGCACCCCCGCGACCCTAATGAGGATAAGCGGTATTGAAAATGGATGGATGGATGGGTGTTTACGAAGTGCTTTCTGTACTTGTGTTATGTTGTTTACGCTGTATTTAGTTTCCTTAATTGTTTTAAGCCCAACCCACCCACTAATGAGCAACAAAGTGGAGCTGAGTTTGATAGGAACGTTGTTGGTTTTGCAGAAACCAAACCGAGTGCCGCTAGATAAAATGACCGCCATAAACGGCAGTATTATTGTCACAACAGTGAGAATAGTCACACTAATTATACGCAGAAAAGTTAGATATGCTACCCAATTTAGCAACTGTTAGCTAGTCAAGATAGGTAGCTAGCCAAAACATTCTGTTTTTTTCATCATTATTTTCAGTTTTCTGTAGCAGTTTGGTTAGGTTTAGTAAAGATATAGATAGCCAACCTACGGGAGGCTACACAGTATCTAACGTACACAAAGGTCGGATATAAATAGCATACTAATAGTTTTTTCACGGGCACCAGGGAGTTGTCATGCTAACCAGGGCCCTATTTCTCGTACGTGGCTCAACAAAGTCGATCAAATGTCCTATTAGCGAGCTAAAATTAACAAGATGATTGACATCAGGCTATCCCGGTTTCTCAAAGGCTGACCCGCCCTCAAACCATCTCGTTAATTCGAGCCAGACGTCAGTTCACAGGATAGTTACCCAGCCTTCCCTCTCACCCGCAACACTTTCCAGCTCATTCTGGGGGATCCCGAGGCGTTCCAAGGCCAGCCGGGAGATATAATCCCTCCAGCGTGTCCTCGGTCTTCCCCGGGGCCTCCTACCAGTTGGACGTGCCCGGAAAACCTCTAATGGGAGGCGTCCAGGAGGCATTCTGACTAGATGCCTGAACCACCTCAGCTGACTCCTTTCGACACGAAGGAGCAGCGACTCGACTCCAAGCTCCCCCCTGATGTCCGAGCTCCTTACCCTATCTCTAAGGCTGAGCCCGGCCACCCTACGGAGGAAGCTCATTTCGGCCGCTTGTATCCGGGGGAGTCTCATGTATAGCTATTCCTCTGCCTCCCTTAATGATAACAGTACATGCAACAAGTGTAGTTCATTTGCTAGGTTGGAGGCAGTTCTAAGTGGGTTAGATGCACGGCTCCGCACCATCGAAGCTCAGACAGTTACGTTAGTTAGCCCGCCCCCTCCCATAGCCGCACGGAGCCGCTAGCGGTAGCCTCTGGTAGCTATTCCCCGGCAGCCCCCGAGCATCCGGATGGCTGGATAACTGTTCGAAGGAGTTTTAAGTCTAAACAGAAGCCCACTGAGCACCACCAACCTCTTCACGTTTCAAACCAGTTTTCCCCACTCACCGACACACCCGCTGAGAAACCCACTCTGGTTATAGGTAGCTCCATAGTCAGAAACGTGAAGATAGCGAAGCCATGGACCAAAGGGGCCAGAGCAGGCGACATTGAATTTTGTTTAAAACTGCTGGCTAAAGCTGAGCGTAGTTACAGTAAGATTATAATACACGCCTCATTTCTGCAAACATGGCCAAGTTGATTAACCGACTTAATCCATGACACAGAGTTCAGATCAGGAAGCAGAAGCAGAGTTGTAGTCTTCCACCCTTCTCTGCACTTCCATCCGAGCAGTTACCCACCCTTAACCTTAACTCTATAGAGACTGTGTCTGTCCCACGGCAACTTAAATTAATTAAATCAAAAGTAACCAGAGTCATACAAAATAACCTCATACAGGTTAACAACACTACTGCAACAGTGCAACAAAACAGGATAATTAAATGTGGACTCTAAATATTAGATCTCTGTCATCTAAAGCTGTATTAGTAAATAACACACTCCTGTACAACATCAGGAGAATACGACCTCTTCTCACTCAGAAGGCGGCACAGGTTCTGGTCCAGGCTCTGGTCATCTCACGGCTAGACTATTGCAACTCCCAGGTCTACCTGCTAATGCCATTCGACCGCTACAGCTCATCCAGAATGCAACTGCTCAACTGGTCTTCAACCTCCCGAAATTTACCCACACTACTCCGCGACCTTCACTGGTTACCGGTGGCCGGCCCGCATCCGCTTCAAAACATTGGTACTTGCGTACCGTGCTGCGAACAGATTGGATCCGGTCTACATCCAGGACATGGTCAAACCGTACACCCCACCTCGTTCACTTCGCTACTGCCAAGCGGCTTGTAGCTCCGTCACTACCAGCTAAACACTCAACGAAGTCACGACTTTTTGCTGTGCTGGCTCCTCATTGGTGGAATGAGCTCCCCATTGACATCAGGACAGCAGAAAGTCTCTACATCTTCCGTCGCAAACTAAAAACACATCTTTTTCGACTATACCTTGAATAGGGAAGGTAGCGCCGTATTAGCACTTTGGTAGCACTTAAATGGCTCTTACTGATAGCACTTTGTAGTTTAACTTTATTGAAGAAATTGTACTTGCTTGATTCTTGTTGTTCTGAGTTTGGACTGGTTTAGTGCACTTACTGAAAGTCGCTTTGGATAAAAGCGTCAGCTAAATGACATGTGATGTAATGTAATGTAAATGATTTAATATCAGACAATCACATTGATTTATTGTGTCTTACCGAAACCTGGCTGAGCCATGAAGAACATGTCAGCCTAAATGAATCAACTCCTCCAAGTCATATTAATACTCACATTCCTCGAGGCACCGGCCGAGGAGGTGGAGTAGCAGCCATCTTTGACTCAAGCCTATTAATGAATCCTAAACCTAAACTAAACTACAACTCATTTGAAAGCCTTGTTCTTAGTCTTTCACATCCAACCTGGAAAACATTACAGCCAATTATATTTGTTATACTGTACCGGCCACCAGGTCCATATTTTGAATTTATATCTGAATTTTCAGAGTTTCTATCAAGTTTAGTCCTTAAAACTGATAAGGTTATTATTGTAGGAGATTTTAATATTCATGTTGATGTTGATAATGATTGCCTTAGTGCTGCATTTATCTCATTATTGGACTCGATTGGCTTCTGTCAGAGAGTACCCACTCACTGCTTTGGCCTCACCCTCAACCTTGTTCTTGCATATGGCATTGACATTGAGCATTTGGAGGTCTTCCCACAGAACCCTCTTCTGTCAGATCATTACCTCATAAGTTTTGAGTTCATACTCCCGGAGTGTACACCGTTAGTGAAAGGTTTCTACACCAGATGTATAACTGACAGTGCTGTAGCTAAATTTAAAGAAGCGATTCCTTCTGCATTTGATTCAATACTACGTCTCAATGTGACGGAGGACTTCTGTGCTAACTTTAGTCCGTCCCAGATTGATCATATTGTCGATAGTGCTACAGGCTCACTGAGAATGACACTAGACTCGATAGCCCCACTGAAGAAAAAGACAGTGAGGCAAAGGAGGTTTGCTCCCTGGTATAACCCTCAGACCCACAAACTAAAGCAAACTTCCTGAAAGCTTGAAAGCATATGGCGTTTCACCAATCTGGAAGAATCACGCTTAGTTTGGCGAGATAGTCTGAAAACATATAAAAAGGCTCTCCGTAATGCCAGAGCAGCGTATTACTCATCAGTAATAGAGAAAAATAAGAACAACCCCAGGTTTCTCTTTAGCACTGTAGCCAGGCTGACAGAGAGTCACAGCTCTGTGGAGCCGTGTATTCCAATAGACCTCAGTAGTAATGACTTCATGAATTTATTTAATAAAAAGATGTAAACTATTTGAGGCAAGATTGATGATCTCTTGCCCTCATCCATTGCCGATCTGTCATCAAGAGGAGTGGCCTTGGAAACGGCTGTATGCCCTGGTGCATATTTGGATGGCTTTTCTCCCATTAACCTAGACCAATTGTCCTCAACGGTTTCTACTGCTAAACCGTCTATCTCTTATCTCCCAACGAGGCTGCTTAAAGACGTGTTGCCTTTAATTGGCACCTCTCTGTTGGATATAGTTAATGTTCCTTCAAAGTAGCTGTAATTAAACCTCTCCTGAAAAAGCCCACTCTTAATCCAGAGGTGTTGGCTGACTACAGACCGATCTCTAACCTTCCCTTCCTCTCTAAGATCCTTGAGAAAGTAGTCGCAAATCAGTTGTGTGACTTTCTACATCAGAATAGTTTATTTGAGGAGTTTCAGTCAGGATTTAGAAAACACCACAGCACAGAGACAGCACTGGTGACATTACAAATGACCTCCTAATTGCATCAGATAAAGGACTCATCTCTGTACTGGTATTATTAGACCTTAGTGCTGCGTTCGACACCATTGATCATGACATCTTATTACAGAGATTGGATCAGTCGATTGGCATTTCAGGTACCGCACTAAGTTGGTTTAAATCCTATTTATCAGATCGATCTCAATTTGTATTTGTAAACGATGAAGCCTCAATGACCACCAACGTTAATCACGGAGTTCCACAAGGTTCTGTGCTTGAACCAATTTTATTTACCTTATATCAGAATCAGAAATCAGAATCAGAAACAGAAACTTTTTTATTAGCCAAGTAGGTTTACACCTACAAGGAACTTAGCGTGGTGGGTGATGCAACATAGGACGTTAAACATAACAAACAACAACACGCAACAACAGTAGACAACAAATACACAATCAACAAACTGCAGACGAGACATAGAATAAAATGTACAGTGTAAGATAAGTGCAATTGTAAAGTGTATGTACAGTGTATGATGAAGTGCAATTGTAAAGTGTATGTAATGTTTTAGCAAAAGTGACATGTGTATTATTTAAGTGTGCTGGTATGTGCAGAGGAGTGACCGGTGGAAAATAGACCAAGGGATGAAAGAGTCCAGGGGTAGTAAATAAATAGTCCAGGGGTGGTAAGTAGACCAGGGGATGGAAGAGACAGTCAATCAGTGGGGGATCCGGGCTTCGTTGATAAGCCTGACTGCTGACGGGAAGAAGCTGTTTGAGTGGCGTGCAGTCTTGGACTTGGTGAACCGCAGCCTCCTGCCAGATGGAAGGGACTCAAACAGCTTGTGTCCAGGGTGAGAGGGGTCGGCTACAATCTTTCTTGCCCAATTCAGGGACCTTGAGGTGAACAGGTCCAGGAGGGACGTCAGATTGCAGCCAATCACCCTCTCTGCAGAGCGAATGGTGCGCTGCAGCTTGGCCTTGTCCTTGTCCTTGGCAGTGGCTGCAGCGTGCCAGATGGTGATGGAGGAGCAAAGGATGGACTCAATGATGGCCGTGTAAGAGTGTACCATCATTGTCTTTGGCAGGTTGAATTTCTTCAGCTGCATCAGGTGGTACATCCTCTGCTGCGCCTTTTTGGTGATGGAGCTGATGTTCAGCTCCCACTTGAGGTCCTGGGATATGGTGGAGCCCAGGAAGCGGAAGGACTCCACCAAGTTGACGGGGGAGTCACACAGGGTGAGGGGGGCGGGTGGGGCTGCGTTCTTCCTGAAGTTCACAACCATCTCCACTGTCTTTAGGGCGTTGAGCACCAGGTTGTTCTGGCTGCACCAGGTCACCAGATGGTCAGTCTCCCACCTGTAGGCGGACTCATCCCCACCAGAGATGACACCAATGAGGGTGGTGTCATCCGCGAACTTCAGGAGTTTGACGGACTGGTGACTGGAGGTGCAGCTGTTGGTATACAGGGAGAAGAGTAGAGGGGAAAGAACGCAGCCTTGGGGGGATCCGGTGCTGATGGTCCGAGTGGATGAGATGTGCTTTCCCAGCCTCACGTGCTGCTTCCTGTCAGACAGGAAGTCTGAGATCCACTTGCAGGTGGAATCGGGCACGTGCAGTAGGGAGAGCTTTTCATGCAGCAGAGACGGGATGATTGTATTGAAGGCCGAGCTGAAGTCCACAAACAGGATCCTGGCGTAGGTTCCTGGGGAGTCCAGATGCTGGAGGATGTAGTGGAGGGCCATGTTGATGGCGTCGTCAACAGACCTGTTGGCTCTGTAGGCGAACTGCAGGGGGTCCAGTATTGGATCGGTGAGGGTTTTGAGGTGTGCCAGGACCAGACGTTCAAAGGACTTCATGACCACAGTGGTCGGAGCGACCTATAGTCATTTAGTCCCGTGATCCTGTTTTTTTGGGGGGACGGGGATGATGATGGAGGCCTTGAAGCAGGCTGGAACGTGGCATGTCTCCAGGGAGGTGTTGAAGATGTCCGTGAACACCGGAGACAGCTGGTCAGCACAATGCCTCAAGGTGGCGAGGGAGACAGAGTCTGGACATATGCTTCCTTTGGGCAACATTATCAGGAAACACTCCCATAAACTTTCATTGCTATGCAGATGATACTCAATTATATCTATCGATCAAACCAGAGGAGACCAACCAGCTCGCTAAAATTCAAGAATGTCTTAAAGACATAAAAACATGGATGACCTGCAACTTCCTGATGTTAAACTCAGATAAAACTGAAGTTATTTTACTCGGCCCTGAACACCTCAGAGATCAATTATCTGGTGATGTGGTTTCTGTAGATGGCATTGCCCTGGCATCCAACACCACTGTAAATAATCTCGGCGTTATCTTTGACCGGGACTTGTCCTTTAACTCCCATGTGAAGCAAATCTCAAGGACTGCATTTTTTCATCTACACGACATTTAAAAAATCAGGCACATCTTGTCTCAAAAAGATGCAAAAAAGCTGGTTCATGCGTTTGTTACTTCTAGACTAGATTACTGCAACTCCTTATTATCAGGCTGCTCTAATACGTCTCTTAGGTCCCTCCAGTTAATCCAGAATGCTGCAGCTTGTGTACTCACAAAAACTAAGAAAAGAGATCACATTCCTCCTGTATTAGCTGCTCTGCACTGGCTCCCTGTAAAATCAAGAATCACATTTAAAATTCTCCTCAGCTACAAAGCCTTGATTGGTGATGCACCATCATATCTTAAGGAGCTTGTAGTACCATATTGCCCCACTAGAGAGCTGCGCTCACTAAATGCGGGGCTACTTGTGGTTCCTAGAGTCCTAAAAAGTAGGATGGGAGCAAGAGCCTTCAGTTATCAAGCTCTTCTTTTATGGAACCAGCTTCCACTTTCAGTCCAGGAGGCAGACACAGTCACCTCATTGAAGAATAGACTTAAGACTTTCCTCTTTAATAGAGCTTATAGTTAGGGCTGAATCAGGTTTGCCCTGGTCAAGCTCCAAGATATGCTGCTATAGGCTGCTGGGGGATGTTTTAGAGCACCTATTTCCTCTTCTCTCTCTACTTATGGATGCATTTACATCTCTCAATTGCACCTTACTAACTCTGCTTCCTCCCCGGAGTCGTTGTGACTTCACATCTCATAGGGTCCATTGGACCTGGCGGTGTCTGGTGCCTGGTGAGCTGGTCTCACGTTGGCCCTGCTGATTGCCCCTGCTGATCGCCCCGCCCCCCCTCCTTCTGTTTCATGGATTGGAGTTCCATTCATACATTGTCATTTTCATGTAATGTGTTTATGTAACTTTGTAATGCTGTTCATTCTGTACACATGACATATATTGCATCTGTCCATCTGGGGAGAGGGATCCTCCTCTGTTTCTCTCCTGAAGGTTTCTTCCCTTTTTTCCCTGTGAAAGGTTATTTTGGGGGAGTTTTTCCTGATCCGATGTGAGGTCCTGGGACAGGGATGTCGTATGCGTACAGATTATAAAGCCCTCTGAGACAAATTTGTAATTTGTGGGCTATACAAAATAAACTGAATTGAATTGAATTATCTCGATGGAAACATGTATTCCGCCATTCACCATGGAACAAATAACCACTATTTTTGCTTTATACTTGTTGTGGAAATCCCACAAACGTCGGAACATCTAATGCCCTCGTGTTTGGGTTCATAACATTAAAATCATATGTATATATTTATACACAACATCACCCGTAGGCTCACACAGCTCGGTGACTTTCACCGACTATACGTCTAGATAAGTGGATGGAAATCCTCTTTATTCACAAATCACATCTATTTTTCTGTGCATTGACTTTCATGGAATCTACTCGCAACGCAGCATCAGAGTTGGGAAAATGTATCGGATCATTTTAAGTGCCTCATTCTTTAAATGTGCCTGCTGGTAGTCGGTGTAATGGAATGCATCATCCAATGAGATCTAAAATAACTATCTCAACTCTTTCAGAACAAGTAGATAATATATATGTGTATATTCATGTATGTGGAGATGACCATATAGAACTTGTATTGCATTTACACGGACATGGCCAGGGAACGTATTGAACACATCCATGAGTTCCACCAAAACCACGGCATACAGCGGCTTTCCTGATGTTCTGCATCGCCGACACTGTACAACAATGTACCACAAGGTTCTGCAAACAGTCTGTGAGACAGTCAATGCTGCGGCGTTTCGTGTTCAATGTACGGCTCGAGAAGGTCTTTAATAAATGATTCCTTGTGGGCAGAATCGATAGCGCTTGTACAGGAAGTCATCATCACGTCATAAGAACTCCTTCCCTATAAAACGTTAACGTGTTGCTATGGTGATTTTTCCAAACTTGCTTTGAGGAACCGAAAACCCTGGCTTGTGTAATCTTGTGTAAATTATCCTGTTAAACATGTTAGCCACGTATGAGAAATAGGGCCCAGGTTTATACAGCCACATCGGCTATTCCACCCGGTACAACAAGTAGTGTTGGCTTCTGAGATGCTGATGGCGTCTCCCTAAAACACATCAGGGTCATCAGGTTTCATCCTCTGGGAACCATGCATGTCCGTACATAATTCAATCCATTACAACTCATTAAAAAAAGCTATTTTTCGCATCGTGCCCATTGATAAATAAGAAATTGGAAAATAATGCATCCAAATTGGCACTCAGTGCCACACATGACAGTGCAAGCGTGATCAGTTTGTGCTTCCATGAACTGGTCAAACTCTAGTCTCAGGAAGAGGGAACTGGCGGAGAGAAAAGTGCTGAGATGAGTTCTTGCCCCCAGATATTAGATCTCAGAGTGATCATTGTTATTTCGGCGTTGCTAATTGTGGGGCAGAGGGTTGCAGAACAATGGCGCCCTGTGAGACAAGACTACGAGACAAAGCAGTCCCGGCTCCTTTTAGTTTAACACGGTTCCACTGAGACAAACCCAGATGGTTAATTAGATCACTTCAAACTGCAAGTTGTATTTTACAAAGACTTTAAAAAAAAGACTCCTCTTCTAAACCATTACGAGAACAACAACTTGTGTGAAGAACCATGAACGTATCGTCCACAAAGTGTCATTTAGTTTATTCGTTAAAAGCTCAAGGCACGTAAAATACTGCAAAGGGCTTCAGAATGTGGCGCGCTGGTGTTGAAAGCTGCGGCAGTTAACTTTTAGGGGAAAGTCATGAGGTCGCTAAGGATGAAGTGAAATAGAAAGACGACACTCTGCAATCTGGCTTATTTATTTTTGTCTCTTTTTCTTCTTCTTTTCCCAGAGCTCTTTACCCAAGTGGCTGTTTTATCTGCTGCTAAACTGGGTCCTTGTGCGTATGCAGGGGGAAGGATTAGCTGCTCGATTCCTAGACGGCTTTTCTCTCTTCCTTTTGGCAGCTGCTCTGCACGAGGCTGATCTGAAAGAGAAACAGATCTAAAGTAAGGCCTGCTATGGTGTTTACTGAATATAGAATGTATGTGTGGTAATGGTCCTGCATTAGTTTCTAGGTATATGATGACAATTTCTAGTATCTGTACTTCAATTTGGAACTGAATACAATTGCATACAAACCCTATTTATGGTCTCTTAAAATTACCCCCAAAACAATGTCCCAAATTGCTCCTGGAGGCTGCGCCATCAGTATGAATGTGTGAGTAGATTGGTGCTCTATAAATGCAAATCCATTCTGTTCAGTAACACGGTTGGAACATTTTTAATGAAGTTGTTTTGTTGAAATATATTTAACGACATTATCCAAGTTGTGTTTTTCTGCAACATACAAGGCCTTCAAAATGTTGCTTTTCATAATAAATTACATCTGGGACATAAAGGTGCATCAGTGTAATCTAATATCCAACAGCCTCAGGCACACTCATTCACACAGAGCAACAACATACACACACAAACGCACACGTAGTCAACTCCCGCTGTCCATGGATTTGGAACCTCGCTGTGAATAGATTCCTGCACATCGGGATCATTAACAGAAGTTAATTCCCCCCCCCCCCTTTCCCCCCAAAAGCCCCTGTAAGAGTAGGAGGTGTGTGTTGTCACTGTATGAGCCATTTAAGTAATCCATCCATGCACATTAGGACAAATAAGTCACACAGAGAGAAAAATGAAGGGAATCCTTTGAAATCAGTGACATTTCTCTGGTCTCACTTTCTTTCAGAGGTTATTTTTAAGATTACAATATGCAAACTCTAAGAGAACACGTGCATTCTGTTTCAGCTTGTGAGAAACAAAACAAGTATTCAAGGTGGACGGAGGTTCTAATCAGTTCTGAAAAAGAAAATATCAAAATGTTTGCATTAGTGTTGAGGGACCTTGAGCAAGTATTCCCTCTCCAGATAACTTAATTAGTCATTCTGCTTTTAGAATACAGTTAAAAACAATCTACAATTATAAATTGACTTTAGCATATGCAGATTGGAGACCCAGATGTTTCATGGGATCCTCACATTTCATCTAATGGCCTTGACAAGTAACCGGCTCTTTACTGCAACAACTTTAATGTACAGTTAATTTTGACAAAAGGAACATATATAGCCTGGTATGTGTGATTGACAGGAGTTCGGTGGTTCTATTCCTGAGTGAAGGGGGAAGTGGCCTCTTGCTGAGTTGTTCTGGCTTGTTTATTGTAATTAAAGCTATAAATGAAACTCTCTGATGGGGAAGGGGGAGGGGAGAATGCACACAAAGACAAAAAGAAATGTGTGTTGGTGTTGTGTGGGTATATCTTGGAGAGCAGCCAGAGGGAGAGGGGAGCAGTCAGCGTTTTTCAGGCTACATGAATGAGGCCCCACCGGAGTGAGCTTCCTGTGTGAGGGGCTATAAAAACAAAACCGGGGCTAAAGAATGCAGAGTGCTCCCACATTCCTGGACATACTGCCAGGTACAGGACTCCCAGCATGTCCTCCTAGCCTTGAAAAAAATACAACAATTCCCATGATGCACAGCCATTGATTGAAAACATACAAATGCTCTACAAAATCTCAAAAGGTAAAAGCTCCATCTAAGACTACATGTTTGTAGCCCTGCTGCTGGCATCCTTGTTCATTACATCCCACGATAAAACAAATACATATATTTTTTCTTTTTTGAGATGCCCTAGCAGTTATATGGCTGAAAATAGTCTTTCTTTAATTGCATCTGGTTCAAACAGGTATATCCCCTCGAGATCATGCATGCCTCCAACAAAAAGCCTGCGAATTAGAATATTCAATATCTTGTCTGTACAGGTCACATTTTGCCCAGAGTGAGTGTCCAAAACGGAGCAGGTTCATCCTCTGGCAAACGTGAAAATACTAACAAAAATGCCCCAGTAATCTGCCATTAGATTTGGATATTTAGTTTAAGCAAGAGGTCAGGGAGGTCGCCAAAAACTTTAAAATGAACCCTCTGAGGACTATGAACAGGCGAAATCTATAGAAAGAAAGAAAGCACAAGTAGCTGCTACTTTTACAAGGAAGTAATTCAGCAATGGAAAAACTAATTGAGACAAGTCTTCTTGCAAAAAAAAAAAGGATTAGTTGATTAGTTGTAAAAAAACAACTTTATTCTGCAGTTTCCAGTAGCACTGAAAATGGGTGTGGCTGTGGCAGGATGTTGATTTCATCACGCATACAAACCCAAAGGCAACATCTTTTGCTGTGTTTCTTCAGCAATTTCAAACCATAGAAAAACTGTCCTATGCTGTATTAAGTCAGAGTTACAGTGCACAATTTAAGACTCAGCTAATGTGATTTTAGCCTAAAAATAATGTTTTATAAGCATGTCTGAGCCTTTTTCCAGTACTGAGGGCCTCGCACCCCCCCCCCCCCCCCGAGAAAGGGCAGGGGTGCTGCTGAGCTGAGGTCAGTGGATGATCTCATGTGAGCTGCTGACCAGGCCCACGTTTGTCTCATCACGCTTCGTGCCAAACCAAGAAGTGCGTGTCATCAGATTTATCGCATCAAATCGAAACAGAGAAAATAGAAGAAGGAAAAAAAGATTCCGCTCTTTTCTGGTTTCACACCAGATGTGCTTGTAGATGTACAGGAGGAGGTTCATCGTCTTTATTTAACAGATATGAACCTCAAGATAAAGTTGAGAAATATCATCTTTACTTGGCTCTAGATGATATTTGCTTTCTGTTGTTTCACACAGTAAAATAGTTATGACAAGACGAGCAAATCATAAATATATATATATATATATATATATATATATATATATATATATATATATATATATATGAACATTGCAGAAATCAAAATCAACAGAATATCTTTGGACTAAATTGCGGTGACGTGATGAGCGGTGAGCAGTGTGACCCCGACAGGATAGACACGCGCTGCTTTTCTTTAAACAATCACGTGCTTTCAGTTTCGCATGACAGGCGTTTAACATTCCAGACATGGTGCGTGCTAAGCTAAACAACAGAGCAAGAAAAAAGAACAATGATGTAATCTTGGTTTAAAAAAAAAAAAAAAAAGGAACCTCACACTTGAATCATCAGCTGTCTGCCGCTAAGCATAGCGACCAACCCCTTCCAGTTAGACAGCTACAGGTTCAGGGCTGTGACAGGAAACAATGGAGATGTCATTTTTTACACCAGTGGAGATACGCTATATAGATAGACATTTCAAATGTGAATTGTGTGTTCTAGACGTTTTTAGTTTTAGTTTAATGCCGCCCCGTCGGCAACCGTCATAGCTGGAGGCATTGTGTTATAGGTAATAAATAGGAATATAACTAACATTGAACTGTTTTCAGTGGTTGAAAAGAGCAGCAGAAAATGGGTCAGTTGTTATAACGACAACATCCGCCAGGGGGGTCATGAAGGACCGGGGAAGAGAGCTAGCTAGCGTGTCTACTTTAATGCTACACTGGTTAGAGAGAACTCCAGAATGAATTGGCTAATTATGACAGTTATGATACATTAAGCATCTAGTAGGATAGAATAAAGTGATGACATTTTTGGACAGACATGGATGGAGGGATACACATGACATCTATTGTATCTGTCCATCCCGGGAGAGGGATCCTCCTCTGTTGCTCTCCTGAAGGTTTCTTCCCTTTTTTCCCTGTGAAAGGTTATTTTTGGGGAGTTTTTCCTGATCCGATGTGAGGTCCTGGGACAGGGATGTCGTATGTGTACAGATTGTAAAGCCCTCTGAGGCAACTTTGTAATTTGTGATATTGGGCTATACAAAATAAACTGAATTTAATTGAATTGAATACAGCCATGCGGTGGTAACTCAGACATGTTGAAGAGGAGGTTATCAGCTCCAAACCACGAGTAGCGTGAAGAAGATTTAGAAAAAGCGAAACTTTAATGATAAAGTCATAGGAGACCGACTTCAAAACAAGTCTCAGGAGACGGCCAAGAAGACCTAAAACCCACACACATGCACACACACTCTGTTTCTCATGAAGGGATTGTACCACTGAGACTGTATTGTGGTTCTGTGTGTTTCCTCCCCAGAGTCTGAGAATCTGTTTGGCCCAGAGCCTCTGTGCTCAGTAGCCCCTCTGCTCCTGAGTCTGTCAGCTGTGTCAGGACAGGGTCTTCCCCCTCCTCTTCCTCAGCCGGCCCAGACTCCGATGAAAGGCCAGTACAGACCGGCTGTAATTGAAAACAGATCCAGCCAGAATCCACCTCCGGCAGTAATATGCTGAGTGCGGGAACGCATGAAAAAAATGAGAGAGAAACAGCACTTGATGTTTGCTTCTGTCTTACATGTAGAGAGAGGAGGGGGGCGGGGGGGGGGACTTGCAATGTCTCAATCTACCTGTGTGTTACTATTTAGTGGCAGCACTGTAAAACATAAATAGGACTAAAGAACAAAAGTTCCTGAAATCATAAAATGGGAACATAATGTTTCGTCTTCTATTAACGGCATGACACCGAAGAGCAACACTCAGTCATACCTGAAGTGATGACACCATGAAGTGCTGCTGTTTCTGAATGTGCGGGGGCTTTTTCAAGATGCACACCTGAAGTGATGAACATGTTAATAAACATGTCCTCATTGACACATTATGCCACGTTGAGTTTGACTTCTGGTTCATATCCATTTTGTCATAATTAACACGGCCAAGGCCTCCAACACATGAGTTTCCCGGCAAAAGAAAACGGGGGGTCAACGCGATGCGATCTGGCGAGCCAGCTGCCATTGGCCAATTAAATACATAAATTGCACGTTGCTGGTGGATTACATCACAACCTGAGTACTGTCATAAGATCCTGCGTTAACGCCCCAAAATCCTCAGTGTGCAAGTTTTAACAAGCTTAAGTACAAATAGGTGGCCCGCCACTGAAATGTACAACTATATTTGACCATCTATACCGGTGCATCCTACCGGTGCACGGGACAGCAGCTGTTTCAACACACCATGCAAAAAAAACAAAATGTCCTGTTTTTTTAAAGTACCTCCTTAGCTTGAAATAAGTTACTGCAACCTCGAACAAACCATTTCCTTTGAACAGAAATCCTGTGTTATGTTTTTCCACTTCCTATTTCAGCATAATATTACATGAAGAAATACGAGGGATGAAATCTTTGTGGTTTGCCTCGTGGGCATTTCCTGGCATTATGACGGCTTTAATCAGCTGAAGCAGTGAGAGGAAGTCGAGGTCAGACTTTGAAATGATGTCATGGGAATGTAAGCACTGCAAGGACGGAGGTGGTGAGCTGAGGGGGCCATGGTGGGATCTCAGCAGAGATGAGTGATTTTGAAGGAGCAGGTTCACTTTTATAAGCAGAAATGAGCTCCCAGTTCAGGAGGTTTGAGTCCCGGTGTCTTGGCATCTGCTGAGTGTTGCAACAACGTGCAACAGGAATTGGGTGTAATCTAGACAAGAATCTCAAAACGCTGATTCAGTCGTTATGAGAGCAATGTGGTTAGTTGTGGCATGGCGTCATTGGAAGGGAAAACCCTGTTCTCTCGAATGCCTCTTGGTGCCAACTACTGAAGCAGAGGGAAAACAAACCAATTTGTAGGCGGTGTAGTGCGTGAAGAAGTGAAAAACTGATTGAGAACTGCTGCTACAGCTGCGATTGAGGCGTAAACACAGCTGTCGCATTATTCCATTTTTAAATGTGTGAGAGCAGCTGGGGAGGGTGGTTCAGCCAGATGTTCTCACTTTTGGCTCGTCAACTTAGTGACGACAAAAGGTACTGTGTGCTTCTGGGTTACGGTCAGTGAATTCCAGAGAGCCACTGCAAGTCCGAAAGAATGAGAGTTAAGTCTCAGAGAAGCGGTGAGGACCTCTTGCTATTATCTCCGCAGCAGCGGGCCGGAGATACGTATGTGTGTGCACCTCCATGTCCGTCCACGTCTAATCTTGCAAACTGCGTAATATCGTGGGTGTCCGGCTATGGCTGCATGCTCAATATAGCTAATATTGCTAACTACCAGTGTGAGCACACTGCTGCGTACCTCTCGGTCGTTGCTCTGCAGCTCAGTTGGATTGCTTTAGTATGTACCGGTAGTTCCAGTACATGCACTGCTGAGTACCTCACCGCCACTCAGCCGCTTCCAGGCGGGCAGACAGCTTGGTGGATTACATTTAGTTTTTGAGTGTTTTACGACGCATGACAGCCCATTAGTGCTTAGGGGGTTAGACAATTGTGGGTTGTATTCAATCAATTACACAATACAGCAGTGGTTGATGCAGACTCGCCTGGCGGAGGTCTGCACCCGACTTGAGTGCCCTTTAATGGTTTTTTTGACATGCAATGTTTCTTAAGAGAGCTGACATGCTACGACTGCCTCGACAGCAAACCCTTCCTGAGTAAATCCTAAAAACAAAATCACTCACTCTCTTGTGCCCTGGACATTTTCACCCCTCAGCAATCACACTTGTGTCCGGCTCAGTTCATGGCACTGCCCTGCAAAACACTGCAGCTCTGGCAGGTATCTCCAGCGCTGCTCTGTACGTCTGTGTCTGTGGGATGTGGTCGGCTGCTGACACGGTTCTGTCTCAAGGGAAACAGAGCACCGTCGTTTCCTGCATGCTAGATTGTGGTTTCTCTTTTGAGTTGCTGCTCTAAAATTACCACAGTCTGTTTTTGCACAAGCCTTAAAAAGACAGTTTTTTCACGATACTGTTCTTATCATAAATTGCAAATCCCCAAAATGTTCTCAACCACATTCTTTTTCTGAGCTATGTTGTGCGCCCGACATACATAATTCAGAACAACCCAAGCTTGCGGCGGGGAAGTGAACGAATGTGAGAACGGGAGCAACCATTTCCCCGGGCGTTGGCAGTATTGACGGAAGGCCTGAGGCTGTGTGCATCTTGTCAAGTTTGTGAAGAAAGTCGGGGAAAAAACTATTACAAAAAATAGAGGAGATGGAGTTGGTGAGAGCTTCCAAGTGGATCTAGTTCCCACGTGACAGGATATCATTAGGTATGCTAGCGGTGGAGTGGTCTACAGATGGCCAGGTCGGTCCGCCGGTCGGTCTGCTGCTTGAATCCAGAATTATCATGCAGAGAGGGTGAAATGAAAGTCTTTTTTTTTTTAATGAAATGCATCTTGGCAACTGTCAAATATCTGCCTTGAAATTTAGTACCGATATTCGATCATCACTACGCATGAAGAAGCTCCAATGTTTTTTATCACAGCACTAAGTAGTATCATAGTCCATTTCAAATGCACCTTTCTTTTAATCAGTATTTATTATGGTTTGGAGCAGAACTGTTGACGACAATCTTTCTAACAAGTCAGACTGTTTGTGCGAGGGGAACGTTGTTATCTCGGTCATAAGAGATGACAGCTCATGAAAAAACCTCACCCAGCTATTCTTTGACCTTTTTCCTGTTAACTCCATGTACGCTGTCATATGCTCCGGCACTTCTTAACAGCGGCCAGATGTCCCAGATGGCTGACCGGGCTGGTGCACCATCAGCAGATCTGCCGACAGGGCGCGAGCTTAGCATCAAACACTGACATGACACACACCCCTTCACATTTTTAGCACATCACACAGGACCAAATAAAAAAATGTCTGTGAAGGAGGAATTTATTTGCTTCTATACTAATCTCTTTACGATGCGACCAACATCATAAAAGGTTAAAACAAACAAACAGCAGTGCTGTCTAGAAGTGTGCTATTAAAAAAGAGTGCATTATTATAACAGCCTGCCTCTAACAATCTAAGCCTAAAAAAACTGACGTTGTGTCGACACAAATTCAGGTATGACCATCATACCCTCAAATAAGCACCGGTGCCGGCTGGGCCCCGTGTAAGGCCACGGGCTCCTATTGTCGAAGCAGGTAATCCTCTCTTAATCCTGATTTAGTCACACTCTGAGTGGTAAAAATCAATCCCGGGGCCACTTGGAGGGAGACAAACCGCACAATCGAACAATGTGGCAACATGATTTTTGACTTTGGATTTTTCATTTGATTTTTATATTTCTACCAAGCCTGCAAAAATGTGTAGCTTTGTAAAAACAAATAGAATATATTTCTACATTTACAGTATATAAAGCTTTTTAGTAGCTAGTAAAAAGAAGAAGAATAAACAGAAGACCGGAGATGTAATCAGAAGGCACAGCGAGACAGTGGTGACTCCGCGGGGGATGGGTGATGGGTGATGGGAGAGAGAGAGTTTTTTTTCACAAGGCAGCGTGTTTGCTCCTGGAGTGGCAGTCAGTTTACGCTGGTGTGCGTACGCAGCAGCAGACACAAGGCTCTGAGCGCTGATTGGATTTAATCCCCCCCACCGGCCATCAGTTACAAGTTGGCCTTACTTCATTAAATTAGACGTCCTCTCTTAAACAAGAACATCCAGTGTGCCCCTCCCCCTCCAAAAAACAAATAATGTGGCCAACACGCACAACAATGATTCAGTTGAAATGCCGATATTACCAGAGCATCATCCCCTAGAATGTCTCTCCCTGCAGCTGGTTGAACGGCGTTTCACCAGTATGTGTGGCACTGGCGGTTGTTTGCCAAAACAGGGCCGGGTGCGCAGCCATCGATTGCCGAGGTCTCCCCCCCCGAGTTATGCGTCGTCGTACTTCTGCAGGGCCTCCTCCAGCTTGCCCGTGATTTTCTGGAAGAAGGCAATCTGCTGCTGCAGGTAGTGCTGCATCTGTGCCTTGTAGTCGCGCACACGGATCTGGTGGAAGTGCTGGATCTCA
The DNA here is from genome assembly GCF_009769545.1 of Cyclopterus lumpus. NCBI lineage: Eukaryota > Metazoa > Chordata > Actinopteri > Perciformes > Cyclopteridae > Cyclopterus > Cyclopterus lumpus. Next base: position 23,963,927 of record NC_046974.1, read on the forward strand.
GCCAGCGTGGCGCAGGAGATGATGTTGCAGCGCTCGTCGATGCCTTCCGCCTGCGCCCGGTCCATCTTCCCCTCCTCCACGTGCTTCTGGCTCTCTTTCACCTTCGTCAGGGCTCCTGTTTTTTTGTGTGTGTGTGGGGAAGGGGTGAGAAAGCAAAAACTAGAATCAGGATTCATTTCGTTGTTGTAAGTGCTTCACCCACGTCATTTATTTATTAATTTTGAATCGTCCAGATACTACTTTATTTTTACCAGTGTGGAGAATCAGCTCACAAGTAGGCTACATAAAAAACAAACAAAAAACACTTAACTCGTCTAACAAACTCTTTTTGTCAGGAAAGTTAATGAATCCTCTCGAGATTATTGGCTCTTAAGATGCAAGAGCACAGCTCAACAGTACATTTATAACTTCAGGGAACCGGCTGAAAATAGTTTTGATGAACAGTTTGTTCCAAATTCCCTGAGATCCAGAGTCTATGGTTTGGAAATGTGAGGGGGCCCGACTCTTGATAATATCTATTACAGTATGTCACGTTATTGGCCTTTTCTAAATAACCATTTAAGGGTATTTTGTTGGCAATATTATGGGACGAGATGGCACTCGGCTTGCGGTGCTCAAAGCGCCATTCTTTAAAAAAAGTCATGGAAGAAATGCCGCATGTAATGAGTTCTGAGAGAAACTGACAGGTTGTGCCTTCTGTCTGATCCAACTACTTAGCAATGTCACGGCTGGTGTCAAAGGAGAAAAAAAACAACTTTCTCGGGCAGGGCTTGTGACATGAATGCCGACGCATGTGTGCTTCCACGGTTACACAGTTAGTGTTTTTCTTGGAATGTGTGAGAGAGAGAGAGAGACGGGAACAAACACAGCTGTCCAAAGACTTAAATGCCGATCCCCAAAGGTGTTTTACCTTAAAGGTAAAGGCTGAACTGAGGCGGAAGGGTTGTTGCCATGGAGACTTCATGAAAAAAGCCAAGAGTTCAGTCAGAGAACATGGTGTCAGCAAACTGTGACATGCAGACAGCCGCATTGTTTCCACTGTATTCTTCTATCTGCAGCGGAAATAAGACGCAGAGTCGGTCGAGTGCAGGGCTGCAAATGGGCCTCGGGGTAATTTGTTTTTTCTTCTTCATTTTTGAAACAATGTCCTGCATTATCTCTTACTTAAAGAGGAACTGCACCCTTCAGCATGTTTTAAGCCTTAAACTAAACAATATAACTCCACTTGTGTTAATATTCACATTTCATGGTGGAAAAATGGCTCCAAAGGACATCTACTGTTTAGAATCAGCCTGAATCGGTTCAAAGCCAATTCTAAGACTGTTTGGGACTAACCTTACACCATGAAACAAAAACATGTCAACGCGCTCTCATCAGACCCCCCGTCCTCGTCTCTCCCCACAGCGTATGTATCATATTTATGGTTACGTTAAATCAATTCAATTTCTTAAATTACATTTTCAGATTTGAAGATCATACAATGGCGCTGTGGGAATGGATGTCGGATCACAGCATCACCCCCCCAGGCTACTGTGAGGGGTGATGAGCCGATGAGGTCTGCAGAATGCTGCGGTGTCAGGCTCTGAAAAAGAAAACCGATGAGAGGAAATCCTCCCTGGGCGTACCGAGGTGGCAGTCGGCCCTCCTGGACTTAGTTAGTAGGCAGCGGCTTCAGCTCTTACACCCCCCCCCCCTTCACTGTTACACAACACCGAGCTACCGCGATGCCTGTGACCTGATCAGCAGGAGGCAATCCCCCCCAGCCCATCTCGTCATCCGTTCGCGCACCGGAGGACATTTAAATGGCCCGTGACAGCAACACACCAGAGAGACCCCGCTGTGTTTGCACAGGGGGAGTCAGAGGGGTGACTCAGCAGGATAAAACACAACATCTTTTGTGAACCGGCGCTTTCCCCTAACTCGCCGGATCATTGTTTTATCTGCTCCGTAGATTTAAGTTGGTGAGGAAAGGGAGGCGACGGGAACGAAGCAGGAAAGCTTTACTTTTCAGCTTTACCCGAACGCATCACGGATTCACCCTCGATGTCTTTGATGGACGGCAAACTGATTCAATTACAGCTCTATCATAAAGCGCTCTATCATTTTAGTTAAATTGATAACATGCCCTAGTCTAAAGTCCACTACACGTTTTTTTTTCCTTCCTTGAAGGTAACATTGGAGGCAACATCAATAAACCCTCAATAATTACCCTCTGAGTAAATGTTTGAACAAGAACGGGTAGCGTTTTGATATTCGCCTGACAAACAGAGATGTGACCACAATGTTTTTCACACTCTCCGTGAGCTGGAGCACAAAAGAAATTACATTGTTCTCTTGTAACCGGACAAAGTGAACTCTATCTTTGGGTTGCGAACAGCAAGTTCTTATGAAACCCCCGTCGCCTCCCTTCCTCTTTCTCAAGAGCCTGTAATAAGCAGACACAACAACAAAACCTCCAGTCCGGATCCAACCGCTGCTGCAACATCAGATCAGGACAAAAATAACATAATGTCCAAACATAAAAGAGACGTGGAGCTCGAAAAGTTTTCTGAAAGCAACACCAGGTATGATGTCGATATAATGGGCATCCCCACCACCACGCTAATGGCTAATGGTGCCCCCCGAGGAGGTGGCAATCAATGTGGTGATGTCCGGCGTCCCTCTGTGGGGCGGCTCCCATTTCGCTGGCCATTTCCAAGGAGAGGAATAAAAACCTGTTTGCGGCCGCGATGTGGCAGACATCGGGAGGGGGGCTGAAAATGGAATTGAGTTTTCGATAAGGCTGATGCTTTGGCAGGCTTCCTCATGAAGAGAGGAGCAGTGATATGAAGAGATAACCTCCTAAACAGGGTCGGAGGCTGCGCTCACGAGCCTGCACTTACAAAGCTTCTGCGATTTCCCCTACTGACCTCAAATCTTGATTATCGCGCAATTCAAGCACAGCTGAGTCCCAGCCGACCTGACCCACGTTGCCGGTTGCTGGACACTTTGTCATGGAAATGTGCATTCTGGTCTCCGGGTGTCCAAACCGGGAGAGAGGAATGTCACGAGGCTCACCTCGTGACGGAGCAAAGGCACCCCTGAACGTTTTTTCTCCACGCGTTTTTCAGGGGGGCGGAGAGGAAGTGTTTTATTCAAATATAAAAAAGGGGGAAAAGGGCAGACAAAAGTATTCACACAATGACACACAAGTAAAAAATCTGTATTTATGGCTTCATAAAAAAAATTAAAAACCACACCTGCTCTTACTAATTGCAGTCCTGCATGGCGTGTTAACAAATGTCAAGTGGTGGGTGATTCCAGATGAGGAGATGGAGAGCGTGGATGTCGAGTACCTTCTCAAACACTCGCTGGAAACACGAAAGGCAATTTTTGAGAAGCAAGCGGCCATTTCGGCTGTCAAGAACGAGGTAACCAAGAAGTCTCACTGGCGTAATGATAAAGGGGGGTGGGAAGAACTGGAGGACCTAAATGTCTTCTGCCCACAAAAGAAAACATGTAATTTGGGATCCAATATATATACTAGGCTTCTTCGAGCCATCAGGACTCGGCTTGTCACACCTTATTGTATGCTTTATTTGGGCTGTGTGTGTGTTTGATTTTGAGCTGACTGGGAAGTTTTTGTGTCCTAGCTGCAGCCTAAACACAGTTGGGCCCAGTGTTTCTAAAAGTGATAAACCGAGATGTCATCAGACAAGGTTTATCCTTTCCTTTAATTGTGAACTTTAGTGCAGCATTGACAAGTCAAAAATAATACAAAAAAATTGTATTTTCAGCGATACACTAACACAAACCCAGAATAATCTGATTAAGACGATATTTTCACAATCATGTAAAGTGAGATGTAAAAACTAAATCTTCAAACGATATTTCCCCAACCAAAATATTTCACAGCAGACTTTCTGACAAATTGAGAGAAATGATGTGCTTGTTATTGATCAATTTTGACGCATTACATGTGCCTCACGATGTGCCACACTGAATAATCAGCCCTTTAAAAAATATATATATATACAAGTTAGAGCATTATCTAAATGATAGGCCATGTAACGAGAAGGATTAGATCACACCATCCTTTGTGCATATGAAGCCCCATCTTCCTGTATGGTGGCCTAGGTGGCCCATATTCAGACTGGAGGGGCACAAAGCCATGTACAAGTGTCCATAAAGCGGGCCGGTCAACCCAACACAGTGGGGAGGAGCGATTTTTGTGGTTGGAGCTGCACGTTTCCTTTACGTTGATCCAACCCTGACTTTTTGTGCACGAGACAACACAACACAAGGACACATGGGGGATTCAGGCCCTCCGAGCCTACACTAATCCTTTATGATGGGACACCCTGTAATGGGAAATTCCAAACCCACGGTTGTGACAAAACGGGGAAGCAACATTCATACTGCCCCGGGCTCATTCATATTTGTTTTGCATGCCACAAGATTTTATTTTTACCTGGAACCCGGCAGCTTCCTTTTGCTGTGGACAGCAATTCAAACAAAAAGCCACTTTGTTTGACTATTTCCTAGGCCAGAAAACACACTGTATCGCTTTAAACACAGAGCATCAGCTAAACTTGTGGTGCAGAGTGAGATTTAAGATCCCACATGTACCATGTTGTGTTATCATTGTGTCTGCATTTATCATCTTCACCTTTGTGGAGTTGTGGGTCTATAATGGGCCTTCTCTTTAGTGTCATTTTTCAACAATACTATAGTCTTTCATTATATTCTAGGGGGAACCAAGTTACGAAACACAGAAGTGTCCTTATGTCCGTGAAAGCAGCTTTACACATGCAAAGCAATGAACCAGTGTGTGACAAGTGTACAAAATGTGTATGACGGGTGTTGTCGGTGTTTTTGTTTACCTTTCTGCACGTGGATGATGTCTGGGTAGTTCGCCAGGTGTCCCTGGTAGAGAGCCAACAGATCCATGATTGGGTCCAGGTCCTTGCTGGGCTGCTCGGCAAAGTACTCCCCGACGGCATCGTACGCGTCGCCGGTGAAGGCGATGGCCTGGTTGAGGCCCGCGGAGTACGCCTGCTGGTCCATCTCGAAGGCCTGGCCGAGCACCTTGAACGACAGCCCCACTTTCTGGTACTCCTTCCGGAAGCCGGCGATCTGCTTGCGGGCGAACTCGTTGGCGGTGGCGCTGAGCTGCAGCGCGCCGTCGTCCATGCGCTTGGTGAAGGCCCGGAACCCGTCGATCTTGCTCTCGACCTCCTGGAAATCGAGCGGCGCCGCCGGGGTGCTGATGGTGAGGAAGAAGTTGGCCCCCACCATCTCGTCCTTCTCCGCCTTCCGCTTGCCTAGCTTCCAGGCCTTCTCGTCCGCGCTGTTGCAGCGGATGAAGTGCTGGAAGACGTCGCAGCGCGCCAGCACCGGGTGGCTGGTCATGTGGTTCATCCACCACGTGAGGCCCTTCCTGCGCTTGGAGATGAAGTCCTCCTCGAAGCGCCCCGTCGCCTGCTTCTCCGGGATGTGCGGCACCGAGATGACGGGGAACTTCTCCACCAGTCGTGCATACAGCCAGTCGAAGTGCTTGTAGCGGCGGTTCACCTGAGTCTGCGTGTGCGTGGGCGTAAGCTTATAGGAGATGTAGCTCTTCATGCCCTTGAACTTGGTCTGCTTGGTGGGGTCGTCAATAGTGCATGCGAACGGGTACGGGTTCTCCTGCCACTCGGGGCCGTGCGGGCCCAGCACCACGCAGATCTTGTCACCGTCCTTCACGAAGCCCGACGCCTCGCCGAGCACGAACGCCTCCCCCCCGGACTTCACAAAGGTGGAGAAGCGGTTCAGGTTCCTGCTGACCGTGGCGGAGCTCTTGGCTTGCTGCGCGTTGCCCCTTGCCGCGCAGGACGTCGACACCCGGTAAGTGGACGGCCCGTTGCCCTCGAAGTCGTGATACCTTCCACCCACGGTGCCCGGCTCGTCTGCGACCGTCGAGCTGTCGTCCCAGTCGTCGTCCCAGTCGTCGTCGCTCCCCTGGCTGGGCTGCTGGTACGTGTGCTGCGGCTGCTGCGTGGGGGCCGATAAAGTGGCGACACTGGGCGCGGGTGGTTTAGAAAAGTTCTCGGCTTTATTCGGTTGCTTATTCGAGTCGTCGAAGCCTGCCGGCGGGATGTTAGCGTACCGGGAGTCCGGGTAAGTGTCCCCAGATGTTCCGCCGCTGCTGTTGTTGTTGTTGAGCGCGGAGGCGACGTCGTTCTGCAGGACCTCCACATAGGACGCGGGGAACAGCCCCCTCTCCCCGCGGCTGTTTGATCCCTCGAACCAGCCGTCGATGTCCTGCTCGCTGTGCAGAGTCAGCACCTCGTTCTCCCTCACCGACACCTCCCCGGGGTTCTCCGAGTTGAAGTCGTACAGCGCCCGGGCTCTGAGCGCCATGATTCGCTGCGGCTGGGAGGAGGGAGAGCAGGACAGCGGCTAGCGGGAGGGGGGCTTGCCGGCCAGGGGCAGGAATGGAGCGTAGCGGGGCAGCCAGGCTAACTCAGGCAGCCCAGCAGAAAACTACTCTTCACAACTCCGCGTCCAAAACTTCTGAGAGAGAGAAACACACACACGCGCGCGCGCGCGCACACACATACACGTACACACATCCCTCCTTCCTCCCAGTCAAACATGAGAGGAAACAGCAGTGTGTGTTTTTTTTTAATCCAGAGGTCGCAGCGTGTGAAACTGCAGAGCATATATATATATATATATATATATATATATATATATATATATATATATATAGTTAGTTATATATCTACAGCAGCACTGGTCTGAGCTCCGCTTCGCTGCTCTCCAACCCTCGGACGCTTCTGCCCTCACGCGCTGGCTGCGCAGCGAGCCCGCAAATCGACCCAGGCTGGGTAATCGAGGGCGGAGCTACAAGATGCCGCAATCCGCCCAGACAACACAAATCAAGCTGCATGCGAGTAGCGGAGCATGCGAGTAGCGGAGCACTTTCCAGACGTGTTGAGTGCTTCACCCCTCCACAAAACATAATAATAACATATCACACGAGCCTCGCCACCCTGTGAAGACCGTTTGCCGCATTTGACTAAATACGTGGAGCACAGGGCTCTGCTAGAAGTGAAAGCGTGAGCATCACAATATAGTGAGAGTACCAAACGCAGAATGGCCCGTTTTAGAGTACTATACGGGCATTATATTATTGGATTGTAATTATTGACACGTTAATGTGTACAGTCGCTTTAATGCTGCAGATGGTGAAGCCGGAGCTACTTTTAGTTTCTTTTATATAGCCCACTAATTTATGGAAGCCCATTTCTGAAACTGGGAAAAAAATTAGGATCCTGTAATGAGATAGTATCTTATTATAATGAGATAGTAACTCGAAATAATGAGATAGTATCTCATTATAATGAGATAGTAAATTGAAATTATGAGATAGTATCTCATAATTCTGAAATGCTAAGTCATAATTCTGAGATTTTATCTCAAGAATTATGATTTACAGGATCCTATTTTTTTTCTCACTGTGGTGGATTTGGTCTTCCATACTAATTTGTGATTTTAAGCTATAGTAATGCATCATCACTTATTGGTTGGTTTATATTTTGTATTAGTAAATAATTCCTGTAAAGTACCAAGTAACTAAAGCTATCCACAATTAAATAAATAAAGTGCAGTAAAAAAAAGTACAGTAATTTAGATAGATATAAATTCCTGCTATATTATTAATGTTCTGAATCTCTTGTATATTGCACTTTTTATATATTAGTAAATGTACTTAGTTACATTCCATCAATTGCTAAGATTTTATTTTTGTTGCCATTCGGGGAACTTCATTTACAACATTGAGAAATGACTTCCACTTTATGCTACTAAATATTTATACGTCACAATATTTCAGAGGCAACATATAATATAAAACATTGTTGGCCTACTTTTTTACTCCACCACATTTACTCTTAGTTACTTTTCAGATTCTGATTATACAATAAAAAAAAGAAAACCCCACATATAACCCCCACCACGTCCAGGTCTAAACTGTAGAATGCAACTTGCTCATTAGGCCACTGAAACAATCCCAACATTCTCAGAAAAGACAGAGAGGACGTGACCCAGAGTGTCCTCGGCGGTGGCTCCAGCCGGGGTGGGACGCGCTGATCCGTGTCCCACTTTCGTGGCTCAAATGTGTACTGAAGTATGAAAAGGCAGTCAGCTGTGGTGCCGCTGTTCAACTGGCTGTCACACAGTGTTATTCACAAACTGAGTAGCCAATCATAACTTCTTCTCCAAAACATATCATCTAGAAGAATTAAGTTTTTTTTAAAACTTGATTTAAAGCACAGTGGGATTCTAAGTGGAGGCCGGTATGCCAGGCGCCCCCATCCGCTTCAGCAATTAAAGAGAAGAATGCAACTGATCGTGACGGTTGAGTTGGATGTTGGATACCAAGCTTTGTCATATTCCTTCATCTGAAAGGAATATGATCAAAAAACGCTGACATCACACTGACTGGCTCCCGGCACTATTAGCTCATGGCCGGGCAGCACGCACTTAAAGGACTCTATTTCAGTCCACCGGTAAGTAATGAATGATTTATAAATCACCAATCTGAAAATACTCATACACATCTATCGATCGTTCAGGTCGGCAGTTATTTTGTCCTGGACGGGAATGTCTCTCGGTTTCCTTAATGACAGCCAACTAAGAAATACGTGTAGCTGCAAAGAACAACACAATCAATAATCTGTGCTTGTGTGTGTGCGCATGTGTGTGTGATTTGAGTTTGTTCCATGAATGCTGTTGAGATCTTTATTACACTGGAGGATATCCTTCATGCATCAAGGCAGCATAGAAACATTAAGAACATAGAACACAATACAAAAATAAACAATGATAATGTATGAGAGTTTATTTAGGTTGGAATTGTTTATTGGTGACATGCACAGAAGCAGCCATTTGATAATCAAATCTTGAACTGTTTCAGACAGGAAGTAACAGAAACTTTTGACAGGAATCTCCTTCAACACCTGCTGTTCAGGTTGGATTGGTTGCTGGTCCGTCCTGTCAACTAGCATGAAATGCTACTCAAATGCAATGCACAGCTTTAAAAACAAACAAAAGACAAGCTAAACTGGTGATGAAGGCGACTCTGGAATAGGCCGGTATTCCCTTTAAAGGTGATGAAAGCATATTTTTACACTGATGAAGTCGTTTGTCTATGTTAACATCCTGCTGCATGAACAGACCAAAAGCCTGTGTGATTACATTGTGTCTTTTACTCTGGTAGATGCCACCCCCTGGTGGGTGTTTTAGGATTATTATTATTATGTTTTCCTTTGAGGAGGAAAAATATGAATACAAATCTTGTTTCACTTAAAAAATTATTGAAAATGAAAATCTAATCCATTAACGCATTATCATGCCTTAACGCATTTTTCTTTTTTGCACTGGGAGGGGCTTAATATTATACATTGACCGAGAACACAGAGAAATGCACTTTTAAATCGACATTTTCATTTAAAATCTCTACCAGACGGCGTAGTTGATAAAAGCAAAGTTATTTATAACCACTCAAATTAATACTTGAATTTTGCGCATAATGCGATTAATCGCAGTTAATCACAAAAAAATCATGCGATTAATCATAAAACATTTTTCATCTTTGCCCAGCACTAGTTTTTACATGTGTGTATATATATATATATATATATATATATATATATATATATATATATATATATATATATATTGTGGCATCACCAGGGGACAGGTAGTGGAGGTGCGCTACATCCCCACGCAGGATCAGCGCCAACACCCCAAAATGGCCGCCGTGGGCGGCACTACATCTCCCAGACTGCCCCACCACTCACCCAGCTGCCGGTGCTTAAGCCACCTAATTGAGGCGTGGACGCCTCTGTGGAGCAGGAAAGTAAAACAGTTACTACGAAGAGGATCTTGTAACTGGAACTTTGTGATATAGTATTTTTGTTTTGTTTTGGTTAAAGGAACCCTTTTCTCCTCCGGGACGCTTTGAGTTTACGGATGGACCTTTTTGATTGTTTTGATTTAATGGAGTCCTCTCCGGAATCTAAGGGTTCCAAAAGCTCCGAGTTCCATTCCAGAATATCAGAGTACCATTTTGGAATGTCAGCGTTATGAAATGTCAGAGTTCCATTTCAGAATGTCAAACTTCCGTCCAGGAAAATCAAAGTTCCATTTTTGGAATTTCAGGGTTCTGGAATGTCAGAGTTCAATTCCGAAATGTCAAAGTACTTCTCCGGAATGTCGGGGTTCTATTCCTGAATCTCCAGGATCCAAAAGGTCTGGGTTCCATACCAGAATATCAGAGTTCCATGCCGGAATGTCAAAGTTCCGTCCAGGACAATCAAAGTTCTGTCCCGGAATGTCAGTGTTCTGGAATGGCAGAGTTCAACTCCGAAATGTCAAAGTTCTTCTCCGGAATCTTCGGGTTCTGTTCCGGAATCTTTGGGTTCCAAAAAGTCTTGGTTCCAAAAGGTCAGAGTTCCATTCCAGAATATCAGAGTACCGTTTTGGAATGTCAAAAATGAATTTTCCTAAAGAATACAAAGTTCCTTGATTTTCTTTAAGAAAGTGTCTGAGAACAAAAGACTTACACGTTTCATGACATTTTCATAAATACCTGATGGTTTCATGACTTTACTGCCTCAAAGCTGCATCTTCATATTTTTATGGTCTTAAAAGACGTTTCAGCCTTGGAACAGGCCAGAACTGATTTTTCCTAAAGAATACCAAGTTTCTTGATTTTCTTCAAGAAAGTGTCTCAGAACACAATACTTACAAGTTTCATGACATTTTCATGAATACCTGATGGTTTCATGACTTTACTGCCTCAAAGCTGCATCTTCGTATTTTTATGCAAGGACCTTACACTGCCCCTTTAATTAAAAAAAAAAAAAACAATGTCTATAATGTCACCAGATATGTCTGTGTCCAATCAAATGAGGGCCCAAAGTGGGTGTGGCCTTTTCTCTTGGGGTGAAGCATCCTTTTCAGGCTGCCAAGCTGCATGGGACACAGTGCCACAAATCGGTAAGATAAATTTAACTTTTTAACCTGTTTAAATTGAAATAACTTCTTTTTAAAAATGTTTACATGTGCATAACTATGCCATGAAGTATCTTTGATAGTTTAAATACTTATTTTGTTAATATTTCTTTACTAAAATTGTGTTTTTTGGTTCGTTGCCTATAGGCAACACTGTGCAGTTAGACCACTTTTGTTAAGGCTATCATGCTGTAGTGTAGGGATGTGTGCCCAGGTGTATAATCATGACCATAGTCAATGTTTTTGCTTTACTAACTACTGATATTGACAGGGAATGGACACAAGAACATTTTATGGCCGAAAGGTTCAGGATCAAGCAGCTAGGGCCGTTCCCTCTGACAGTGAGGACAGTGAGCTTGATGACAGTGACAACGAGGACAGTGAGCTTAAAAGAAGTCAGGAAGAGTGGATCCCTGAAACAGGTTTACCAGACAGTTAGGAGATTAGGGGTCGGTCAGGGGTCAGTCAGTAGAACAATGTGTGTCATTCATTCATAATCATTCATTTTGAATATGACACATTAAAATGTGTGCTTTCTTATTTCTTTCAGGAGAATGCTTGTCTGATGACAGTGACAGTGAGTCTGTGGATCAGGATGAGGATGAAGTTGTAGTTGAAAATCCAAGCCTACCTCGGTGGAGAACACCCCACAATGCATTCTATGCTCACCCAGAATGGCAGGGCCGTAATATTTTTAATGATATTATGTCCCCCCTTGAGTATTTTCAGCATTTTTTCTCTGAAGACATTCTTCAGGATATAGTAGGGCAGTCAAATTTGTATGCCATACAATGTGACCCAAACAAGCCCCTTAACCTCAGTACCCAGGAACTGGAGCAGTTCCTGGGTACTGTGGTCTACATGTCATTGTTTGGATTACCAGGCACCCGCATGTTTTGGAACAAGGCCTGCCGAGTGTCCCAGGTAGCCGATACAATGACACTCAATAGATGGGAGGCCATCAAAAAAGCCCTGCACTTCAATAACAATGAAGAGAGGCAGGAGGAAAATGATCCAATATATAAGCTTCGACCATTGGTTACTCATCTAAACTCCAAACTGACGTCCATCCCAATGAGCGAGAATCTGGTTGTTGATGAGCAGATGGTTCCATTCAAGGGAAGAAGCAGGATCAAGCAATACCTGCCATCAAAACCAAAGAAATGGGGTTATAAGTTACTCGTCCTGGCTGGCTCCGACGGTGTCCCCCATAACTTTGAAATCTATACAGGAAGAGTTGTGCAACCCCCTGAGCTGGCAGATATAGGAGCAAGCGGCAATGTGGTCCTCCGCCTGGCCCAGCCTATACCAAAGCACGAGAACTACAAGCTCTTCTTTGATAACTGGTTCACGAGTGTCCCTCTTGTGCTCACACTGGCACAACAGGGAATTCACAGCATTGGTACTGTCCGTTGCAACCGACTACCAGGGGTCAGCTTGATGAGCGATGCTGAGCTGAAGAGAACAGGACGTGGATCCTTTCAGCAGAAGATGGCCATGGTTGGAGAAACCACCTTGCATGTTGTCAAATGGTATGATAACCGCTCAGTCACTATTCTGAGTGACTACACTGGAGCCCACCCAGTCACAGAGGTTCAGAGGTGGGATCGCAAGAAGAAGATGCTCCTCAAAGTCCCCCGCCCTGCTGTGGTGAAGATTTACAACAAGAATATGGGTGGAGTGGATCTTCTTGACTCCCTTATTGCACTGTACCGCACAAAAATTAGATTAAAAAAATGGTACCGCCGTCTGGTGTTCCACTTCTTGGATTTAATCGTTGTGACCGCCTGGCTGCTTTACTGAAGAGATTGTGAAGGGAACGGAATGACGAAGAAGGACCAAATGAAGCTTTACACCTTCAAATCCTACATCGCTGAAGGCCTTCGCAGGAAAGGTCGTCCCAGTTCCACAATTGCTGGTGAGTACGAGGAGAAGAGGACCTGCTGCTCCCATTCCAGTCCCTGATGTGCGCCTTGATGCCACAGCCCACTGGATGATAATGGTTGAAAAGAAGGGGAGATGCAAAGTACCAGGGTGCACAGGTACACCAAAAGCCAAGTGCCAGAAATGTGGTGTCCACCTCTGCTTCACATCCAGCAATAACTGCTTCTTGAGGTTCCACACAGAATAGGACATGTGTTCACGTGACTGGACTGTGAATGGGACAGAATAGGACATGTGTTCACGTGACTGGACTGTGAATGGGACAGAATAGGACATGTGTTCTTTGTCACTGATTCAAACCCTAACCCACACAAACTCAAACACACTAAACACAAGCGCGGACACACACACACACACACGTTAATTGAATGTTTAAATGAATTTACATGTTTTGTATGTGGATTTTGTACATACAGTGTTGGTAATTTCATTTATTTGATATTTTCTAATTGTCATTGTTTGGATTGTCCAAATGAACTCTTTCTAAATCCATACATTGCTTGTTTGACTTATTTCACTTATTATATTTACAAGAGAAAACCTTGGTGTTTCAGTACCCTCGTAGCACATTGTTGCCCTGAGGCAACAAACCCAAATCTAGTTTTTTTTGGGGGGGGGCATACATTTTATGATTGATATTGTGTAAGGGAGCCCCAAGCTCCCCAAAATTGGGATCAAATATTTTTTACCCCATAAAATAAAAAGTCATGCCATAGAGGGCCATAAACAAAACTGATTGTTCCTAAAGAATATAAAGTTTCTTGATTTTCTTCAAGAAAGTGTCTCAGAACACAATACTTACAAGTTTCATGACATTTTCATGAATACCTGATGATTTCATGACTTTATTGCCTCAAAGCTCCATATTTTTATGGTCTTAACCCTCGTGTTGTCCTCACTCGCAAGCATACACCCCGTGTCCCGCACGTGTCCCGCACGTCGCTAAGGAGCCTTCCGTCAGCGCAAGCACGCACGACGACGACGAGACCGATCACGCGGTCTCTGCCGGCAAACGCCACTCTTTCCCTACCTCCACACAAAAACACACGCACACGCACGCACGCACGCACACACACACGCACTCACACACGCGTTCACACACACACATAATCGGATTCTGAATTTTCATAAATGCGATTCCTTGCATTCTAAAACCTCTTCCTCTAAATCATCGTCGTCATCCTAATCCTCCTCATCATCACCGTCATCATCATCATCATCATCATCATCATCAAAACTTCTCTCTCTTACAAACTCAATCGCGAGGCCCTCCGATCAGGCCATCCGTATCAGTTGCGATGAGGAACCGCGCGACGTCGCAACCTCGTGCGGCATTGACAGGGGCGTAAAAACACGATTGACGCACGCTCATGAGTTTACTCCAATTATTCATTGTGTATGTATGTATATATATATATATATATATATATATACATGTAAAAAAAAAACTCTCCGTCGCTCCACGGAGATCTTTTCTTCGCACTCTCATTCAATTCAATTCAAACGGTCAAGTTTATTTTTTCGCAGGTACAGCACACCAAAAATCACAAATTACAAATTTGCCTCAGAGGGGCTAGGGTTACCATCTGTACACACGCGAGCGACATCCCCGTCCGTCCCAGGACCTCGCATCTGATCGGGAAGGAAAAAAAAAAATTTAAATTAAAAAACTTTCATAGAGGGGGGGGGGAGGAAAAAAAGGAGGAAGAAACCTTCCGGGAGAGTGACAGAGGATGATCTCCCAGGCGCACGCCGCCACGCACGTCACTCACGTCACTCACGCCACTCACGCCAGATTGGGGCCCTAAACCTCGCCGGATTATCGCGCGCACGTCGGGCAGTACACCAGCAAGCAGCCCTTGCAGATGTACTTGTTACACCCGTTGCACACGGTGTACGTTTTAGAGTCCTTCTTCGAGGGGCAGATCTGACACCTCTTTCGCTTACTCGCCGCCCCGCGCGGCACCACCGCTTGTTCCGCTTGCCGGGCATCCAGTTGGGGTTGACCTCTCGCCATATCACAAAGGCGTTGTAGGCGGACACGTCGAGGATGTTGTGGAAGACGACCAGGGTCCAGCGAGCCATCATCCTTCGGCAGCTGTACGTCCCGGTCACCTTGTCGAGGTTGTCCACGCCGCCTTTGTTGCGGTTGTAGTCCAGGACGATGATGGGCTTGGCGTCGGCGCGATCGCTGACGTCGCGTGCCGCGTGCTCAGGAGCAGCACGTTCTTGCTCTTCTTGGCGAGGTAGGAGACGAGCGTGGCGGTGGGCGTGAAGGCAAACTTTGACGAGAAGACGTCTCTCACACACACACACACGCACACACACCTTTTATTGTGTCCCGAGAAACACAACTGTATTTTCTTTCAATGTAATTATTTCTGTCATATTGTTATTAATATTATTATTATCCGTATATGAATTGTATTTTTTTGCGTTGCCACATCTCGCGCTTTGGCAATATTGTTGTAATTATCGTATATTACATCTATCATCGCCATCATTGTTATTGTTATTATTATTATTATCGCAGTCGTCGCAATCGTTCGAGTACCTCTGAAGGGAACCAGTTGCTCGTCCACCGTCACCGGGTCGTAAAGGAGCGGCAGCCGCTCGGCCCACGCGTCCCACACCTCTCTCACGGCGGCCAGTTTCGCGCGTCTCTCGGCCCTGGTCTCGCGGCCCTGGTCTCGCGGTCGTCGAAGCAGCAGTCTGGAGTACGCGTGAAAGCGTTTGAGCGGCATTGTGGCGCGGAAAATCGCCCTGCCGCTCTCGCCGTCCCACAGGCTAGCCGCGGCCTCGCCCCGGGACCTGTACACTCCCGCTAGGATCAGCAGCCCGACGTAGGCCCGCAGGTCGGTCACGTCCATCCTTTTCCAGTCGTCGCCGTTGTGGCAGTGGGGTGTGGTTGGACTCAGCTGTAGAGTGGGTGGAGCGGGGGTGTGGTTCAGGGAACAGTGCCGGGATGATGTCTGATCAGTCTCAGCTGGGGCTGAGGGTTAATCAGCCTCAGCTGGGGTTAATCTGGCTGTCTCTCCCCAAATAAGAGCAGGAGGGACTGAGAGGAGAGGAGGAAGCCGAAGCAGTCACGGAGCCTGTATTTGTGTGTGGCGAATAAAGAACATTTAAAACTACCTCAAGCTGTGTTGCTGCCTCTGTTAAAGTCCGCGACTCACCGGGTGACAGGGAAACCTGTTACAGCCGTATTTTCGCGAGCCCTCCAGATTGGTCATCTCCAGGACGATCGTTTCGACGGCCGTCGAGACCAACATCGAGAGGCGTCGTCTCCGTCTGCCGAGGCGGCCGCCGCTTCTTCTTCTTCTTCTTCTTCTGAAGACGATCTATCGCGCACTTCCTCCCCGTCGTCTACTTCTTCTTCTTCCCCATCGTCGTCTACTTCTTCTTCTTGTTCTTCTTGTTCTTCATTGTCTACTTCTTGGTCTTCTTCTTCTTCTCCTCCTTCTCCTTCTCCTCCTCCTCCTCCTCCTCCTCCTCCTCCTCCTCCTCCTCCTCCTGAATGTGACGCATCGAGCACTGGGTCGACCAGCATTTTGACAACCTGAATTCTGGCGAAACGACGTCACGGTGTCTTTGGCAGAGCGTTGGAGAGGACCACCGCGACCACCGCGTTCTTGTTCTCGTTCTCGTTCTTTGTCATCTTCATCTTCTTGTTCTTTGTCATCTTCTTGTTCTTGGTCTTCTTCATCTTCATCTTCTTCGTGTTCTTTTTCTCCTCCTCCTCCTCCTCCTCCTCCTCCTCCTTCTCCTCCTCCCGAAGGCGACGCTGTCGGGTCCACAACCTGACTTCTGATGAAGCGAAGCGCTCTCGTGATGTCTTTGGCAGAGTGACGGGGAGGACCGCGACCTCGACCTTCTAATGACGGCGACGCATCGCTCGCCAGCATTTTGACTGACTTCTGGTCAATCGACACGGCGTCATGATGACTTTTTGTTCTTTTTTTTTTGGCAGAGCTGCGGAGAGGACCACCTGCGCCCGGCACGGAAAATATCTGGACACCGTGCACGGAATACGCCGTTAGTAATATGTATTGTATACGCGAACGCAGTCTTTTTTTGTAAATTTTTTTTATTACATTTTTGTTTTACCCGAAACGATATAACCTCCCCGTGGGCTCGGCGGGCCTCGTCGTCGCGGTCGTCGTCTTCAAAACGCTTTTTTAAAAATTCAACTATATACAGTGCACTCGTGGTACATTTATGCTACGCGTGTGCGACGGGGAAAGTTTGAGGATCGCGATGAACGTACCCGAAGAGGCTGCGACGACGGCCGCGGCAGCGGCAGCGACCAAGGCTGTGACTGAGGTGTGGGCAAACGACGAGCCGGCGGTTCGCCCCGACGCGTCCGATCGCGTGGAATGGACGGAGGCCGCGGACGGAGGCGTAAATGCACCGACCTGTGACGATTCCGCGTTAAAAGTCCAAACGCGTTGGTTCGACGAGAAAGAAGGCCGAGGCGACGACAAAGGCGAGAGAGAGTCGAGCGTCAGTCGTCGGTTCGCCTGGAGTACGCCGGGTGGGGAGACGCTCGCCGATGTTCCGATCGCAGCCTGGAAGTCGAGCGCTTTGTGCCGGGGCGACGCGTTCCCGAATCGACGCGCTTGCTTCACCGGAGGGGAGAGCGCCGGTCCCCGAAGGCGACGACTGGGGAAACGTAGTCTACGACGTGGGTCAGTTTGACCCCGGAGGGACGACGAGAGGGTTGTGAGACGAGAGGGTTGTGAGACGAGAGGGTTGTGAGACGTGCTCCCTGTGACGTGGGTCCTTTTGACCCGGGGGACAACGGGAGGGATGTATTATACATGCGTGTGTATGCGTATAAACATATATGCGGGTCAGTTGGACCCCGGGACAACAGGAGGGTTAAAAGGTTAAAATCTATTGAAAAAAATAGATCTTTCATTTATTTAATTGAATATTGAGCTACATATTTGTTGGTGTTTAGCTTTTCAAAAACTAAATTTTCACAGTTGGGGACTTAAGACTCAGTAAGCGTGCATAAGGTACCATGGCCCAGAGAAATGTGCAATAATAGTCATAAAGCGGGAACGGTTGCCTCAATCAGCAGCATCATCGTAAGAACAGTGAGGCAGTAAAACTTGCAAGAACAACAAACTACGGGCCACTGGATACTGGATATTGTTGATAGATTAAAGATTTTTAAACTCTCAAATATCAGCATCGGCCACAAAATCCAGTATCAGTTGGGCTCTAAAGCAGTGATTCTTAACCATGGGGCCGCGAGCTCCACCTAGAGGGCAACTTTCAGTTTTGCCCCTGTGGGTCGCGGGACTGCATAGGTTATCAATTGAAGACGCCACCACAAAAAATATCCCATGACAGCGACATGTCAGCGACATGTCAGCCCACCCACGCTAGTTGAAGAGTGAACAGCTGAGTGTGACTTTTAAGTACTCGCTGAAGCTAACCGTCAACGTCAGCTTCCCAAACAGAGTCGAATGACAGAACTCATGCGAGATAAAGTGTCTGGGATAACTATAAATCAGATGACTTATTATTATGACTTATGGTCACAGAGATAGTCAACACAAAGAGCACAGATTCATTTCAGTTCACTACCTTTTGACATACGGTCAGGGCAAACCTGATTCAGCCCTAACTATAAGGACTATTAAAGAGGAAAGTCTTAAGTCTATTCTTGAATGAGGTGACTGTGTCTGCCTCCTGGACTGAAAGTGGAAGCTGGTTCCATAAAAGAGGGGCTTGATCCCATCCTACTTTTTAGGACTCTAGGAACCACAAGTAGCCCCGCATTTAGTGAGCGCAGCTCTCTAGTGGGGCAATATGGTACTACAAGCTGCTTAAGATATAATGGTGCATCACCAGTCAAGGCTTTGTAGGTGAGGAGAAGAATTTTAAATGTGATTCTTGATTTTACAGGGAGCCAGTGCAGAGCAGCTAATACAGGAGTAATGTGATCTCTTTTCTTAGTTTTTGTGAGTACACGAGCTGCAGCATTCTGGATCAACTGGAGGGACTAAAGAGATTTATTAGAGCAGCCTGACAATAAGTTGCAGTGATCTGGTCTAGAAGTAACAAACGCGTGAACTAGTCATCAATTAGAGCACATGTTCAGAAGACAAGGAGCAAGTCAATTAATCATCAGACAGTAGTGGCATTGCGAAAAAGACAGAATTTGCTGAAGCAAGTTTAAAATGTACATAAGAAATTTCTTTTAAAATGTCATTGTGGGGTCCTTTTAAATCTAACAAATGAAAAAGCACAGTATTTTTTTTTTGGACCATGTCAACATTGCTCCCCACACAATCACAAGGAATCTTCTAATGAAACTTTTAATCAGGAGCTCAAGCTTGATGTGTGATGTGAGGAGGACCAAAGTAGAGCAATATACAGTCAGTGTAGAGAGAGAACCACCTCAGGCAGTGTCATGCTTTCTAAGAGCATACAGCGTCAGTGATTGTTATTTCATAGAAGCCGGACACTTGTGCTCATGTATCGTTAAACATGAAAGGCCCAAAGGGTCGAGTTAGAATCAGATGAACAATATGATGATGTGAAAAGTGTAAATATTAGCCTATATGAAACCTATTTTAAGAGGGAACACCACTGTTAATTAATAACTTCAGTGGCACTTAAAGTGCACTTACTTATAACATTTTGTAGCTTGGCTTTCTTGCAGAAACGTTACTTTCTTGATTCTTGTTGTTCTGAGTTTGTACTCATGGTTGAATGCACTTATTGTAAGTCGCTTTGTATAAAAGCGTCAGCTAAATTATATGCAATGTAATGTAATAATAACTTAAGATCTGCAAAGTGAGTTGTCAGAGCCGTGTTTGTAAAAAATGTCACTGATAAGGGCCTTCACGTATAAAAACAATTCAATATGGGATGTAAACTTGTGACCTCATATATGGCTGTAAATCAACAACACTAAATGTGTGATGAAAAGTCAGCTAACAGCCACTAAACACATCAAGCTGTTCCCTTCACAAGCAGCAGAGTCTGGGATGTCCTTCCATTGTGATGTAAGCCCATCTTATCTGGACATCAATTAAGGCATTCAAAAAAAATACTAAATATGATCACTCAACCCATAACAAATAACTCTAATATCATGAGATAAAAGAACATTTTAATAAATAAATGCTATGTTAATTATATGTTGAGTAATGTAGCAGTTAGAGTTTTCAAAAGGAGGAATAAAAGAATAACAAAAGAGAAAAAAAAAACACAGCTTCCCGAATTGAAATACGTTTGAAAGTTTTGCTGAGCAAAACAAAACAAAAACTAAAGGAAAGCTCGTGTCCATTTACACAAATCAATTTCCTGACTATTTCACGAACTGCCGTGAGACTGTGTCATAACTTACGATCAGTAACTTGTGAAATCATTGGCAGGAATATGTATTTCTTCACCCACATGCACATGCATAAACCACAAACGTCAACCACACGGTGGTGCTGGATAAACATGAGGGGAATCTGAGCTCCGCAGGGATCTGTATGGCAATCCATCTAACAGTAGTTGAGATATTTCAGTCTGGACCAAAGTGGTGGCTTGACTGACCAACAATTATTGTGTACAGCTCAAAATTGAAATTACAAATGTGCCTCTGGTTCGTTTCCATACACTCAGGCACGTGCACAGATAGACCCCTAGTGGTGCTCAAGCACCAGCCCTTTAGCCCTTGATGACAAAAGTGCCCCTTCTGCTGGAGCCCAATTTTTTTTCTTCATTCATCAGTATTTAAGAATAAAAATTACTCTCTCTGTCATCAATTCCCCCCAAATGCATTTTGATATCTGACGGGGCATTTATTTGAGAGTTTCTTCCCGACATGCCCACGCAGAACTGAGCGCAGAACTGAGCGCAGTGCTGAGCGCCACGCCAAACATGTGCAGCCTACTTCTTCTGACCCGCAGCATCAGACAGACGGGTAATGACGGTGTTTGTGCAATCCGCCGCTGAAAACATTACTATCTCATTACTTCGACTTACTATCTCATGATAATGAGATACTATCTCATGAGATAGTATCATTAAGCTACACATTAATTAAAATGATTTGATGTGAGTTTCTCTGGTATTGTCTTATGTTTCATGGGTTGTGTATTGTCATGTATATATGAATTTTAATTGTTTTACATTGTCAAAGTATTTCATGTCCTCTATGCAGTGCCGTAACGGAAACACATGAGGCCCCCCTGCAGAATAAACCTGAGAGCCCCCCCCCCCCATATGTAAGGGATAATGTATTGTCCGGCGGTCATTATCCAAAGATAAACGAACAGGACCCAAGCTTTTCTTTTGAGGGAAATTTATTCAATCAGAAAAAACAGCTCAAAAAGAGAACAAATGTATTCCAACAAACAAAACATATGCTAGGGCCTATCAAACAGCTCAAACAGAACATATGTTACAACAACATAACAAATATGCCTACATATAGTCGATACACCGGTAGGCTACTTTCTACAGGTTTGCATTTGAATACACATGTGCGCGTCTTTTAGCAAATCTGTGTGCAAAGTCTTTAACCACGCTCTTTACATCTAAACTGCGTGCACGTTTATTCTCTATGCTAAGGATGGCCAGACCTGACAGCCTCTCTTGTGACATGGAGCTTCTGAGATATGTTTTGATCAGTTTTAGCTTGGAAAATGACCTTTCAGCGCTTGCGACAGTCACGGGTATTGTCAGAAATAATTTGATGGCCGTGGCTACATCAGGCACACTTGATAGTATGGAGTTGTGTTTTATTATTAGCGTGTTTGCTAAATCATAAATTGAGCCATTTTTTATTTCCCTGATGGCAAACTTTAACGCCTGTCTTAAGGCAAGCACCTGGTCTGGGAAGTCCGCAGATAAGTCGTCAGAGTATTGCTCAGCAAGGGCACTCGCTGACTGGTACATATCATTGTCTGACTTTGACAGGAGTTCTCATGGGCATAGGAACCCAAACCTCCTTGCCACCTCTTGCATTCCACTGAACCTACGGGTCACCTGTGTAATGGCTATGTCTACAGTCTGGTAAAACACTGACACTTTAAAGTGTTCCTCGGGATCCAGCAGCCTCTCATCCTCGCATAACTCATCGAAATGCCTCTTGGTGCGCCTGGCGCGTTTTTGAAGAAATGTGGGAGAAATGCCCCAAGACTGGGCAAGATCTTGGGCACTTTCTTTAAGGCTTTGAAACTCCCCTCTGAGTACAGCAAGGCTCTGCGATACACCGGCTAGATATTCGCTTGCCTGCAAAATATCCACATTCTGTTTCTGTAGGCTCTGTGAAACAACATTTACAGTTTCGAGAAGTTTACCCTGTATAACTGTTTGGAGGACAAACTCGAAATTCTCCATGCTGTGATTGAGTCCCTCGGCCTCAGCACACTCTTCCTTTTTGTTGGACAACAGACATATTTTCGTCAGTGCTTTCATCACGTCTTTAAAGCGAAAGCGGAGAGAGCGCACAGCATCATGCCGGGATGCCCAACGCGTCGGGCATAGCCGTTTAAGTGTAGGCCCTGCTTTGAACTCTGTCTCCAGGAGTTCCCATCTTTTGATGCTACCACTGAAAAAAACATATAGTTTTTGTACAGAATCATAGAATTATTTTACCTTCGTTACATTTTGGCATGCATCGTTCAGGACAAGGTTTAAATTGTGAGAAGCGCAGTGAATATAGATGGCGTTACGTTCTCTGTCTGAGATGCGTTTTTGTAGCCCGGAGTATGCCCCAGTCATTGTGGCTGCACCATCATATCTCTGTCCTCGACATTTATTGACAGAAATACCCTTCTTCTCTAAAAGGCCAACTATGTCTTTCTCCAAACCAGATGCGCTTTGATCATGTACTGCATGGAAACCCATAAAGCTTTCATGTATTTTGACCTCTAACGGAGTGTCATTTTCATCTTTTGAAATTGTTACATAGCGCAGCACCTGGCTGAGTTGATCTACTTTGGAAATGTCTTGAGTTGTGTCTATTATTACCGAATAAAATTCTGCGTCGTGGACCTCTTTCACTATCTTGTTTTGAACCTTCTGTGCCATAATAGAAATAATTTCATTTTGAATTTGTGGGCTTAAGTATTTTGTTTTACTTTCACTGGAAATTAACCTCTGTAATATAGGGTCATATCTGCCGAGAAGTTCTATAACGGATAAAAAGTTTTCGTTATTGATTTCTCCTAGTTTCTCACGATCTGCACGGAATGCAACATTGCATGATGCAATGCAACGTAACATCAACAATTCTTGTTAATACCTCTGACCAAAAATTGACTTTCTTTTTATATTCAGCGGAAATCTGCTCATCAATACTTTGATGTCCTTGCCATGTGTCATACACGACACAAGCTGCCATATGTGAGCGAGTGTGTTCGTGCTCTTTTATTTTTCTAGACAGTCCTTGCCAATCATTTATTCCCGTAGTCCAGGCACTGTTATGGCATGCAGATCTTCTCTCACCAAAAAGCCAACAGGTCTCACAATATACTCTGTCAATTTTGGGGGAGTAACATAGCCATTTGCGTTGTATCTTGGTTCCTTTTTTTGACACTCTATGATAAAAATCTTTAGAAAAACATCTCCCCTTTTTATCTTTAGGATACGGACCTTCAAATTTACATGGTCCCTGCCTTAAAATGAACTTTTTCATGTCAGCATCAGCAATATCCACCGGGAAATGTGCCCGGTCACCAGGGTAAAGTGTAGTATTAGAAGTTTCATCTGACTCTGTCGCACGGCTACCCGAGGCCTCCTCACGGCTGCCTGGCTCCTCACGGCTGCCTGGCTCCTCACGGCTGCCTGGCTCCTCACTGCTGCCTAGCTCCTCACGGCTGCCTGGCTCCTCACTGCAGCCTGACTTCGCTGGACTTGCAGAACCTTGGCGCACGCCTGGCTCTCCCTTATCCTCTGTCACAGAATATGATTTAAGTGTCAACGGTGAATGGGACTTTTATTTTGACGGCCATAGGTTTAATAAGGTTAATGTATTTTCAAGCACAACACATAGACAGAGCAGTACAGCTGTCAAAGTATAACGTTAGCTACGTGGTAATGTTAGCTATAGCAAACAGTACAATACCTGTCTCTTCTGGCAGATGAGTGCATCCTTCACCAGCTGGTCGAAAAAGACTTGTAATTTTGGGAAGTTTGGCATTTAATTCAGAAATGTTCTGTTTTGAATGCCGCTTTTGGGCACCACTTTTAAATGTGTGTTTCATTTTTCCTCAAGAGAAATTTCCTCGTAGTTCTCCCAGAATACACCGCGGCCCAACTGTGTTCACACCAAAGGCGCGAATTTTTCGCGCGTCTATATCCCATGTCAATTCAACTACAGACTCGTTTGACGCAAATTCGCGTCGGGCGGTGCGATAGACGCGAATCGGGCGTCGCACTAGCCAATCAGCGTTGAGATGCTCCGCCCGTCACTGTCCTGCCGTTGTTAGATCAGAAAACAATGGGAGGACATCGTAGCGGTTTGCGGACCCCCAAGCTCTTTAATACAGCTACAGGTTAGCCTGAAGTAGCGCTGGAAGCGGCAGTCATCCAGACGCAGTTCCTGGAGAAGACGGTGAAATTCACCGAGCTGTGTGCGGCGACGGGTGATGTTATGAACCCAAATACGAGGGCGTCTGGTGTTCCGACGTTTGTTGTATTTCCACAACAAGTACAGAGTAGAAATAGTGGCTATTTATTTCATGGCGGACGGCGGTAGTTATAACTGTTTTTACGGAGACAAGCCACGGAGATAAACCACGCCCCCTTTTCACGTCTAAACGTGCCTGTGCATTGACTTTGGGATCTGGTCGCGCGTTTGGTGTGAACACAGTTTTAAATACTTTTTTTTTATTGTGTAGCTTTATATGAGAGAGACAACTTTGAGGGATATCTTAATGTTATTACGTAATGTAATATTATTTATTTATTACATTATTCGGCCCAGATTCGGCAGCCGATATAAACCGGTTGCCATGTCTAAGACAGAATCTGCCCATGTCCGTAACAGCTACACCTGGGCCAGACATGGCAACATTGAAATGTGCTCACATTTGGCCGTATCGAGCCGGAACACAGCCGAGTCAGCCGACACTTAGCCGCAATACGGC